>NC_091181.1:44711392-44746392 GCF_040958095.1 Procambarus clarkii | reverse complement strand
TTGTAAGTGTGACCAGGCATTGACACCTGCCATTGGAGGACTGCCGAACATCAACACTCCAACACTTTACCATCACAATATATATATATATATATATATATATATATATATATATATATATATATATATATATATATATATATATATATATATATATTATTAAATATGACCGAAAAAGTAAGATTAATAATTCTAACACGAATTTTCTCAATCTTTCGTACATTTCTTTTCACTGTTGGAGGTAAATCAAAAATCAATTCTCCAAAATTCATTTTTATTTCTAGTCTGACGCGACACGAGCGCGTTTCGTAAAACTTATTACATTTTCAAAGACTTTAGTACACAAATACACAACTGAATAGAACTTACGTATCTCCGATTTTATATCTACATTTGAGTGAGGTGGAAGGGGTGATGTGGCATTAATACAAGACAGAACAAGAGGGCATTAATAGGATATTAATTTCATCAACACAAGACAGAACAATAGGTGATATTAATAGGGTATTAATTTCATCAACACAAGACAGAACAGGAAACAATGGGTATTGAATAGAAGTGTTTGTAGAAAGCCTATTGGTCCATATTTCTTGATGCTTCTATATTGGAGCGGAGTCTTGAGGTGGGTAGAATATAGTTGTGCATTAATTGGCTGTTGATTGCTGGTGTTGACTTCTTGATGTGTAGTGCCTCGCAAACGTCAAGCCGCCTGCTATCGCTGTATCTATCGATGATCTCTGTGTTGTTTACTAGGATTTCTCTGGCGATGGTTTGGTTGTGGGAAGAGATTATATGTTCTTTAATGGAGCCCTGTTGCTTATGCATCGTTAAACGCCTAGAAAGAGATGTTGTTGTCTTACCTATATACTGGGTTTTTTGGAGCTTACAGTCCCCAAGAGGGCATTTGAAGGCATAGACTACGTTAGTCTCTTTTAAAGCGTTCTGTTTTGTGTCTGGAGAGTTTCTCATGAGTAGGCTGGCCGTTTTTCTGGTTTTATAGTAAATCGTCAGTTGTATCCTCTGATTTCTGTCTGTAGGGGTAACGTTTCTATTAACAATATCTTTCAGGACCCTTTCCTCCGTTTTATGAGCTGTTGAAAAGAAGTTCCTGTTAAATAGTCTAATAGGGGGTATAGGTGTTGTGTTAGTTGTCTCTTCAGAGGTTGCATGGCGTTTCACTTTTCTTCTTATGATGTCTTCGACGAAACTATTGGAGAAGCCGTTGTTGACTAGGACCTGCCTTACCCTACAGAGTTCTTCGTTGACTTGCTTCCATTCTGAACTGTGGCTGAGAGCACGGTCGACATATGCGTTAACAACACTCCTCTTGTACCTGTCTGGGCAGTCGCTGTTGGCATTTAGGCACATTCCTATGTTCGTTTCCTTAGTGTAGACTGCAGTGTGGAAACCTCCGCTCTTTTCCATGACTGTTACATCTAGAAAGGGCAGCTTCCCATCCTTTTCCATCTCGTAAGTGAAACGCAACACGGAACTCTGCTCAAATGCCTCCTTCAGCTCCTGCAGATGTCTGACATCAGGTACCTGTGTAAAAATGTCGTCAACATACCTGCAGTATATGGCCGGTTTCAAGCTCATGTCGACTAAGACTTTTTGCTCGATGGTACCCATGTAGAAGTTTGCAAACAGGACACCTAGGGGAGAACCCATGGCGACCCCATCTACTTGCTTATACATGTGCCCATCCGGGCTCAAGAAGGGTGCCTCTTTAGTACAAGCTTGGAGTAGTTTCCTCAGAATATTTTCTGGTATGTCAAGAGGGGTACAGGCTGGATCACGATACACTCTGTCGGCTATCATCCCGATTGTCTCGTCCACAGGTACGTTGGTAAACAGCGATTCTACGTCCAACGAGGCTCTTATCCCTGTGGCCCGTGTGCCCCGCAGTAAGTCAACAAATTCCTTTGGAGACTTCAGGCTGAAGGCGCAAGGAACATAAGGAGTCAGCAGGCCGTTGAGTCGCTTCGCCAGTCTGTACGTGGGTGTGGGTATCTGGCTAATGATTGGCCGAAGTGGGTTTCCAGGCTTGTGTGTCTTGACATTTCCATACGCATATCCGGGTTTATATTCCCCAATGATCTTTGGCAGGTGGAGTCCGGATTTCTTGGCGTTCACAGTTTCGATCAGTTTGTTGACCTTTGCTTTTAATTCGGCTGTAGTGTCCTTCGTTACCCTTTGGAACTTAGTTTGGTCAGAGAGTATGATGTTCATTTTCGCCAGATATTCGTCTTTTTTAAGAATGACATATATTGGCGACTTGTCACCTCTCCTGACAACTATCTCCTTGTTCTCACGAAGGCTTTTAGCTGCCGCTTTGAGCTCGGGGGACAGTATGGTGCTTCTGTAATTGCCTCGATTCTTTCCTCCTTCTGCAATAAGTTCTGCTTGTAAGGTATCTTTGGTAGTGACCTTCTTTTGTGTCTCGAGGTCGAATATGTCGTCCAACAGAATTTCCAACTCTACTTTCCGGGCCATCTCACTCGGTCTGGACATGACATGACAGTTTATGCCTAGATTAAGGAGAGTGACTTGGTCCTCAGTGAGGTTAATTCTGGCAAGGTTCAGGAAGCCATCTCTTGGTCGTGGAATTGCCATAGGTCCTCCATATAATGTTGTTAGTTTCTTGATAATCCTTGTTTCAGTGCTGAGGTGATGTTGGTCTGTGAGGATGTCGAGGTATTGTTCAATGCGGGTACGGATACTTTCGTCGATGTTGCTATTTCTCCACTCGTTTGTAGCATGAAGTAGTTGCGTTTTGTTGTCTTTGATTTCATTCTCTGCCTTGTATATCTGATCACGAATCAGATCCTGGCGATTTTTTATCTTTTCCACAGCTCATAAAACGGAGGAAAGGGTCCTGAAAGATATTGTTAATAGAAACGTTACCCCTACAGACAGAAATCAGTGGATACAACTGACGATTTACTATAAAACCAGAAAAACGGCCAGCCTACTCATGAGAAACTCTCCAGACACAAAACAGAACGCTTTAAAAGAGACTAACGTCGTCTATGCCTTCAAATGCCCTCTTGGGGACTGTAAGCTCCAAAAAACCCAGTATATAGGCAATACAACAACATCTCTTTCTAGGCGTTTAACGATGCATAAGCAACAGGGCTCCATTAAAGAACATATAATCTCTTCCCACAACCAAACCATCGCCAGAGAAATCCTAGTAAACAACACAGAGATCATCGATAGATACAGCGATAGCAGGCGGCTTGACGTTTGCGAGGCACTACACATCAAGAAGTCAACACCAGCAATCAACAGCCAATTAATGCACAACTATATTCTACCCACCTCAAGACTCCGCTCCAATATAGAAGCATCAAGAAATATGGACCAATAGGCTTTCTACAAACACTTCTATTCAATATCCATTGTTTCCTGTTCTGTCTTGTGTTGATGAAATTAATACCCTATTAATATCACCTCTTGTTCTGTCTTGTGTTGATGAAATTAATACCCTATTAATGCCCTCTTGTTCTGTCTTGTGTTAATGCCACATCACCCCTTCCACCTCACTCAAATGTAGATATAAAATCGGAGATACGTAAGTTCTATTCAGTTGTGTATTTGTGTACTAAAGTCTTTGAAAATGTAATAAGTTTTACGAAACGCGCTCGTGTCGCGTCAGACTAGAAATAAAAATGAATTTTGGAGAATTGATTTTTGATTTACCTCCAACAGTGAAAAGAAATGTACGAAAGATTGAGAAAATTCGTGTTAGAATTATTAATCTTACTTTTTCGGTCATATTTAATAATATATGTCTACAGGAAAGACTGCTACCAAAATATACTAATATATATATATATATATATATATATATATATATATATATATATATATATATATATATATATATATATATATATATATGTTGCTAAATATGACCGAAAAAGTAAGATTAAAAATTCTAACACGAATTTTCTCAAAATTTCTTATGTTTGTTTTTACTGTCGATGGTAATTGAAAAAAACAATTCTCACAAATCCATTTTTATTTCTAGTCTGACGCGACGCGTGAACGCGTTTCGTAATAGCTTATTATATTTTCAAAGACTTTAGTTTACACACACACACACAACTCTAACCTGAAAACACTAAACAGAGTTTTACTTATACTAACACTTAAACAGCTTGTCTTATGTACTCGCATTTGGGTGAGGTGATATGTTGTAACAGTTTTGGATGAGGTGAACAAAGTTTTGACCAACACAAGACAGAACACGGAACATTGGGTATTAATTGGATAAATGAGAGGGAAAAATGGAAGTAACTGCAAAGGGTCTATTGGCCCATACTTCCTTTTGATACTTCTATATTGATAGAGAGTCTTGAAGTGGGTAGAATATATTTGTGCATTAATTGGCTGTTGATTGCTGGTGTTGACTTTTTGAAGTGTAGAGCCTCGCAAATGTCAAGCCGCCTGCTATCGCTGTATCTATAGATGATTTCTGTGTTGTTTGTTAAGACTTCTCTGGTGATGGTCTGGTTGTGGGTAGAGATTATATGTTTCTTGATGGATGCTTCCCATCCTTCTCCATCTCGTTAAGACTTCTCTGGTGATGGTCTGGTTGTGGGTAGAGATTATATGTTTCTTGATGGATGCTTCCCATCCTTCTCCATCTCGTAAGTGAAACGCCACACAGAATTATGCTCAAATGCCTCCTTCGGCTCCTGCAGATGTCTGACATCAGGTACCTGTGTAAAAATGTCGTCAACATACCTGCAGTATATGGCGGGTTTCAAGTTCATGTCGACTAAGACTTTTTGCTCGATAGTACCCATGTAGAAGCTCGAAAACAGGACACCTATGGGAGAACCCATGGCGACCCCATCTACTTGCTTATACATGTGCCCATCCGGGCTCAAGAAGGGTGCCTCTTTAGTACAAGCTTGGAGTAGTTTCCTTAGAATGTTTTCTGGTATGTCAAGAGGAGTACAGGCCGGATCACGATACACTCAGTCCGCTATCATCTCGATTGTTTCATCCACAGGTACATTGGTAAACAGTGATTCTACGTCCAACGAGGCTCTTATCCCTGTGGCCCGTGTTCCCCGCAGTAAGTCAACAAATTCCTTTGGAGACTTCAGGCTGAAGGCGCAAGGGACATAAGGAGTCAGCATGCCGTTGAGTCGTTTCGCCAGTCTGTACGTGGATGTGGATATCTGGCTGATGATTGGGCCAATCATCAGCCAGATACCCACACAGCTCAGGATGGAAGCAAGTCGACGAAGAACTCTGTAGGGTGAGGCAGGTCCTAGTCAACAACGGCTTCTCCAATGGTTTCGTTGAAGACATCATAAGAAGGAAAGTGAAATGCCATGCAACCTCTGAAGAGACAACTAACAAAACACCTATACCCCTCTTTAAGCCTATTTTACAGGAACTTCTTTTCCACAGCTCATAAAACGGAGGAAAGGGTCCTGAAAGATATTGTTAATAGAAACGTTATCCCTACAGACAAAAATCAGAAGATACAACTGACGATTTACTATAAAACCAAGAAAACGGCCAGCCTACTCATGAGAAACTCTCCAGACACAAAGCAGAACGCTTTAAAAGAGACCAACGTCGTCTATGCCTTCAAATGCCCTCTTGGGGACTGTAAGCCAAAAAAAAATCAGTATATAGACAAGACAACAACGTCTCTTTCCAGGCGTTTAACGATGCATAAGCAACAGGGCTCCATTAAGGAACATATAATCTCTTCCCACAACCAAACCATCACCAGAGAAATCTTAGCAACCAACACAGAAATCATCGATAGATACAGCGATAGCAGGCAGCTTGACATCTGCGAGGCACTACACATCAAGAAGTTAACACCAGCAATCAATAGCCAATTAATGCACAACTATATTCTACCCACTTCAAGACTCCGCTCCAATATAGAAGCATTAAACAATATGGGCCAATAGGCCCTCTGCAATTATTTCCATTCTTACCTTCAATACCCAATATTTCGTGATCTGTCTTGTGTTGAAAGTTTGTTTTCACCTCATCCAAAACTGTTGTAACATATCACCTCACCCAAATGCAGGTATATAAAAAAAAAAAAAATCGAAGATGTTTAAGCTCTATTCAGTTATAGTTCAGTTGTGTGTGTGTAAACTAAAGTCTTTGAAAATGTAATAAGTTTTACGAAACGCGCTCAAGTGTCGCGTCAGACTAGAAATAAAAATGAATTTTGGAGAATTGATTTTTCAATTACCATCAACAGTGAAAAGAAACATAAGAAAGATCGAGAAAATTCGTGTTAGAATTATTAATCTTACTTTTTCGGTCATATTTAAAATATGTCTATAGGAAAGACTGCTCCCAAAATATACCAATATTATATATATATATATATATATATATATATATATATATATATATATATATATATATATATATATATATATATATTAGGCATCCTTCAGTCTCTGCAGACTATGTAGTTTCGCTCTGGTTGCTCTCCAGTGTGCAAAGCCAGGGTAGGTCGATATGGAGGAGAAGCTGTTACCCATGCAGCAGGTCTTCTCCCTCTCCACGTTGCTGAAATTATCCAATGGAAACGCAAACGCCAATACACATGGTTCCAGCACGGTCGCAGGAGCTGCCAGAGCGAGCTCGAAATCGACAACGAACTCCCTTAGGGGCTCCAACTTCATAATTTTCCGCGAGGTTGACTTCTGAAGCCTTTCCCAAACAAAAGGTATGGCCGCAAGGCAGCGGAGGTTTAGAATCAGAGTTTTCATTTCTCCTAGATGAGCTGCCTTCCCAGGCTAACGAGTCCCATCTACCCGGATGGGTATATTATATTATATATATTATATATATATATATATATATATATATATATATATATATATATATATATATATATATATATATTATATAGAGATATATAACTGAAAACTCACACCCCAGAAGTGACTCGAACCCATACTGCCAAGAGCACAATGCAACTGGTGTGTACAGGACACCTTATCCACTCGACCATCACGACCGGACAATAGCTGATGGTTGAGTGGATAAGATGTCCTGTACACACCAGTTGCATCGTGCTCCTGGCAGTATGGGTTCGAGTCACTTTTGGGGTGTGAGTTTTCAGATGCATATAGTCCTGGGGACCATTCAGGCTTGTTCGCATAATATTATATTATATATATATATATATATATATATATATATATATATATATATATATATATATATATATATATATATATATATATGTCGTACCTAGTAGCCAGAACTCACTTCTCAGCCTACTATTCAAGGCCCGATTTGCCTAATAAGCCAAGTTTTCATGAATTAATATATTTTCTCAAATTTTTTTCTTATGAAATGATAAAGCTACCCATTTCATTATGTATAAGGTCAATTTTTTTTTATTGGAGTTAAAATTAACGTAGATATATGACCGAACCTAACCAACCCTACCTAACCTAACCTAACCTATCTTTATAGGTTAGGTTAGGTTAGGTAGCCGAAAATGTTAGGTTAGGTTAGGTTAGGTAGGTTAGGTAGTCGAAAAACAATTAATTCATGAAAACTTGGCTTATTAGGCAAATCGGGCCTTGAATAGTAGGCAGAGAAGTGCGTTCTGGCTATTAGGTACGACATTATATATATATATATATATATATATATATATATATATATATATATATATATATATATATATATGTCGTACCTAATAGCCAGAACGCACTTCTCTGCCTACTATTCAAGGCCCGATTTGCCTAATAAGCCAAGTTTTCATGAATTAATTGTTTTTCGACTACCTAACCTACCTAACCTAACCTAACCTAACATTTTCGGCTACCTAACCTAACCTAACCTATAAAGATAGGTTAGGTTAGGTTAGGTAGGGTTGGTTAGGTTCGGTCATATATCTACGTTAATTTTAACTCCAATAAAAAAAAATTGACCTTATACATAATGAAATGGGTAGCTTTATCATTTCATAAGAAAAAAATTTGAGAAAATATATTAATTCATGAAAACTTGGCTTATTAGGCAAATCGGGCCTTGAATAGTAGGCAGAGAAGTGCGTTCTGGCTATTAGGTACGACATATATATATATATATATATATATATATATATATATATATATATATATATATATATATATATATATATATATATATATAATCACTAAGAACTCTTTGCCCCGGCCAGGATTCGAACCCATGCCGTCCAGGATCACCCCTAAACGCACACAGTACCGTGACCACCGCACCAATGATCGTCTAGACGGTGCAAGAGAGAAGGATGCACACCGACCTCCAGTCGGTGAAACCAATAGACGATCATTGGTGAGGTGGTCACGGTACTGTGTACGTTTAGGGGTGATCCAGGACGGCATGGGTTCGAATCCTGGCCGGGTCAAAGAGTTCTTAGTGATCTATGGCTTGCGCGTTCATGCAGCTTTCTCATTATATTATATTATAATATATTATATATATATATATATATATATATATATATATATATATATATATATATATATTATATATATATATATATATATATATATATATATATATATATATATATATATATATATATATATATATATATATATATACACACACACATCTCCAAACCAGTCTGAATTAGTTGGGTTTGATTTAAAATCAAGTTTTGACTAAATATTTATTGAATAAAAGAAAAAACTTGTTATTCACTAGAGTGCACTATAGATATTTACAAAACTGATAGAACGATTTCATTAGTGTCTTTTTCCTTACAAGTTTTTTAAGGCGAAAAAACATGAAAATCAGCAACACAGAAGACTATGACTGAACGACGCTTGACCTCCAGTCGTCGCAACCAACGTCAGAAACATTCAGGCGAAAACCTTCATGCAGATGACAGAACGTCCGCCTCTCATCACCTCCAAATGTGGTGAATGATAACGAGATGTGCATGTAAAGCGCCTTAATATCCAGCCGGGATCACTTCCTGGCTCCGGGTTCCAGAGCTTCAGGAGACACGAGTGAGTGCCCAGCACGTCTCATGTGCCGGCAATCCTTCTCTCTTGCACCGTCTTGGGGTCGTATCTACTTACGAACTCCTCAGGTCGTGCAGCCTTTGTCACACCTTTGTTCTTATGGAGTCCTGCAGGAAGGAAGGATATCGCTTCTCCCTTAACGAGACACTTGGCGGCACAAGGCGTCTTTATCGACAGAGAGGTGACGCGCGTCCTTTGAGACGGTCGCCTCTTGATACTTGAAAGTCTTCGTAAAGTGAGGCCAACTTTCGGGATGAGGAGACGCGCCAGTGATAAGATCCTGCAAGATGCATGCCCAGGCAACAGCTCGGTGATATTCTTATATTTTAATTAGCAGTAAGTTCTTGCATTGCAATGTAGTTATGTCGATGTATGGTTTGGCTCTAGTAATAATAATAATAATAATGTATATTGTTGCAATAAAAGTGTTTGCCAGAGGCCTAACTGCTGACGGTAAGGAATTGCAAAGAAATAAAACATTAATATTGCAATAAGAGAGTTAGGGTAAAAAACTGGTCCGTGTCAAAAAAGTAATTTAACAACAGTTTTGAAACAGTTATACAACTCTCGGCCAGTTATGAATCTGGTTTATAGGAATGCTGTAATAACTAATAGATTTGGAATAACTATAAAGTTGTAATAACTAAAAGATCTGGAATAATTATCAAATCCTGATCACCGTTATAATCCACCTTAAACAACTATAACATACACTGGAGGAAGACAGGAGGTGTCAACCACCTGTAGAACAATGGACTCTGTACACCTGACATTCATGTTTGGTGGTCGTTTCAGCCGCTCTCCGTCTGATGAACATCTCAACACTGAAATATTTCTACCAATTCTAACTTTCTTAAACAATTCTAACTGTTCTGGAATAACTTTACCGTGGCTCAACAATTGATTGTCCATTTTGTAATATGTTTTTTGTTGTACCTTAAAAATCTCGTCCAGAGCAAAACGTTGTAGACAAAAAGACTTTTTTCTTTCGTCTCCATTATGACAAAGTTTCTGGTCCAGTTTATATTAACATCGAGGACCAAACTTGCAGTTCTACGACCCATATATTTTTTTGATACATCTAGGTTTCCGTAAGTCAACTAACCTTCCCACATGATGCAACCCACAACAGTCTCCTAACACCCATGTACCTACTTACTGCACGCTGAACAGAGGCGTCAAGTGCATGTAAATGTGCCAAACGTCTCTGCCTTCTAGGGGGGTCGAACCCGGGGACATTCGGTCAGGGACGATGATTTGCCAATCCATAGAAAATATTATACAACCCCTTAAACTTATGACATTTTCTTTGACGACCAATTGCTGAAAATATCAATAATTGACATTTGAGTCAAAATGGAAAAAAAAAATTAATGAATGAATATTGTGGATTGTTGAATATGAATGAATGTTGATTGTGAATATTGTTGAAGGGGGAGGTGGTGGCTGAGCGGACAGAACACTAGACGCGTGAACCTGTGGTCCCGGGTTCGATCCCGGGCGTAGGCGAGAAACAATGGGCAGAGTTTCTTTCATTCTGATGCTTCTGTTACCTAGCAGTAAATAGGTACCTGGAAGTTTGTTAGCTGTCACGGGCTGCTTCCTGGGGGTGGAGGTCTGGTCGAGGACCGGGCCGCGGGTACACTAAGCCCCGGAATCATCTCAAGATAGCCTCAAGATTTCAAGATATGTACCGTCAATATCCCCAGAACTACACAACGCGCACATCTAGTTATCTGTTGTAAATGTCCCGTCCTGTCTCTCTCCTGTCTTAGTCTACCATATCACATGTATACTCTCCTCGCAGTATGTCAGGTTATCTTGAGATGATTTCGGGGCTTAGCGTCCCTGCGGCCCGGTCCTCGACCAGGCCTCCTTTTTGTTACAACCCCCTCCCCCCCCCCCCAAGAAAGCAGCCCGTAGCAGCTGTCTAACTCCCAGTTACCTATTTACTGCTGGATAACAGGGGCATCTGGGTGAAAGAAGCATTTTGCCCATTTGTCTCCGCCTCCTCCGGGAATCGAACCCACAACCTCAGGACTATGAATCCGAAGCGCTGTCCACCCAGCTGTCAGGCGCCTTCTACCACTGACCACTTCCACCGCTACCTTCTACCACTACCACTACCACCGCTACCTTCTACCACTGACCACTACCACCGCTACCTTCTACCACTACCACTACCACCACCACCACTTCTGTCCACTGACTATGTACCAGCCGGGGCCTCGAAACCACAGACTCTTCTATAGTTACATGCCTCTGTTAACATCCTGACCACTACCACCGCTACCTTCTACCACTACCACTACCACCACCACCACTTCTGTCCACTGACTATGTACCAGCCGGGGCCTCGAAACCACAGACTCTTCTATAGTTACATGCCTCTGTTAACATCCTTACTTCTGTGTTCTGAGGCTCCTCCTCATCCTGTCTCTCAACCCTTCTCTCTCCCAGGTTAAACACCTCCAATCTCTCTCTCTTCCACGCTCCACTTTCCCATATATTTCCACCGCCCCCTCCCCCTCCCACTCCTCTCCCACCCTCCCCATCGCAACAAGCTCAGCGGGTCTGCCAAAGCCATTTCACTATTGTGTCCGGGAATACTGAAGGAGGAGCCCGGCCTTTGACTAAGCTCCACCTGGCTTCCTGCACCAGCTTAAACAGCTGTAAGTGGCCATTTGCGCTCTCCTGTTTATTGCTGGTCACGCTGCTGGCGGCCTTACGAAGTGTAGAGGCAGAGAGGTAATGGTAACCAGTTAAGAGACTGTAAAGGAGTGTGGGAAGCTGGTTTGTTACCGGGAAGGGGGGGGGGGGAGTTACCGGGAAGGTGGGGGGGGGGAGGAGTTACCGGGGAATTGAGCAGGGTATGTTGGTCCTCGTGGTGAAGAATATGTTGGTTGACGTGATTAATATGTCAGTTAATGTTATGAAGAATACGTCATTTAATGTTATGAAGAATATGTCAGTTAATGATGCATAATATGTTGATTGATGTAATGAATATGTTAATGTGATGAATATTTTGATTAAAGTGACGAAGAATGTTGAATTATGCGATGAAGAATATGTTGGTTGATGTGATGAATATCTTAGTTATTGTGATGAATAATATGTTCGTTGATGAGATGAATATATTAATGTGATGAAGAATATGTTGGTTGATGAGATAAAAAATATGTAAGTTGATGAGATGGAACATATACTGGTTGATATAATGAAGAATATATCAGTTGATATGACAATTAATATGTTTGATGTGATTAATATGTTGATGTGATGTAAAACATATAAGAATATGTTGATATGATGATGAATATATCAGTTAAATGATGACGAAATTGCTTTACATATAACTATGATGGTGGCGCGAAAAATGAGTCATTGGATTAATCTAAGAACGTTCGGAACGCGGGCCCAGGAGCCTAGCTCCACCCTGTAAGCACATTCAGATGAGTACATCTCGATGAGTACACAGCCAAACAGTACCCATGTACACAGGTCACTTTATTACTGAGGAAGTAAAGCTTACGATCAGTTATTGACAATTGTCCTGGACAGAGGTAAACTTGAACGTAAACTTGAAACACAGTTTTTATGCACGATAGCAGGACGACTACCAATTGTTCTCACGTTTAGGGCCTGCCAGTGTTGCAGAGCGCTTGCAACGGCTGCCTGTGTTGCAGAATGCTTGCAACGGCTGTCAGTGTTGCAGGGTGCTTGCAACGGCTGCCAGTGTTGCAGAATGCTTGCAACGGCTGCCAGTGTTGCAGAGTGCTTGCAACGGCTGCCAGTGTTGCAGAATGCTTGCAACGGCTGCCAGTGTTGCAGAGTGCTTGCAACGGCTGCCAGTGTTGCAGAATGCTTGCAACGGCTGCCAGTGTTGCAGGGTGCTTGCAACGGCTGCCTGTGTTGCAGAGTGCTTGCAACGGCTGCCTGTGTTGCAGAGTGCTTGCAACGGCTGCCTGTGTTGCAGGGTGCTTGCAACGGCTGTCAGTGTTGCAGGGTGCTTGCAACGGCTGCCAGTGTTGCAGAGTGCTTGCAACGGCTGCCAGTGTTGCAGGGTGCTTGCAACGGCTGCCAGTGTTGCAGAGTGCTTGTAACGGCTGCCAGTGTTGCAGGGTGCTTGCAACGGCTGCCAGTGTTGCAGAGTGCTTGCAACGGCTGCCAGTGTTGCAGGGTGCTTGCAACGGCTGCCAGTGTTGCAGAGTGCTTGTAACGGCTGCCAGTGTTGCAGGGTGCTTGCAACGGCTGCCAGTGTTGCAGAGTGCTTGCAACGGCTGCCAGTGTTGCAGGGTGCTTGCAACGGCTGCCAGTGTTGCAGAGTGCTTGCAACGGCTGCCTGTGTTGCAGAGTACTTGCAACGGCTGCCTGTGTTGCAGAATGCTTGCAACGGCTGTCAGTGTTGCAGAGTGCTTGCAACGGCTGCCTGTGTTGCAGAGTGCTTGCAACGGCTGCCTGTGTTGCAGGGTGCTTGCAACGGCTGTCAGTGTTGCAGGGTGCTTGCAACTGCTGCCAGTGTTGCAGAGTGCTTGCAACGGCTGCCAGTGTTGCAGGGTGCTTGCAACGGCTGCCAGTGTTGCAGAGTGCTTGTAACGGCTGCCAGTGTTGCAGGGTGCTTGCAACGGCTGCCAGTGTTGCAGAGTGCTTGCAACGGCTGCCAGTGTTGCAGGGTGCTTGAAATGGCTGCCAGTGTTGCAGAGTGCTTGCAACGGCTGTCAGTGTTGCAGGGTGCTTGCAACGGCTGCCAGTGTTGCAGAGTGCTTGCAACGGCTGCCAGTGTTGCAGAGTGCTTACAACGGCTGCCAGTGTTGCAGAGTGCTTGCAACGGCTGCCAGTGTTGCAGAGTGCTTGCAACGGATGCCTGTGTTGCAGAGTGCTTGCAACGGATGCCTGTGTTGCAGAGTGCTTGCAACGGCTGCCTGTGTTGCAGGGTGCTTGCAACGGCTGCCTGTGTTGCAGGGTGCTTGCAACGGCTGCCAGTGTTGCAGGGTGCTTGCAACGGCTGCCAGTTTTGCAGAGTGCTTGCAACGGCTGCCAGTGTTGCAGGGTGCTTGTAACGGCTGCCAGTGTTGCAGGGTGCTTGCAACGGCTGCCAGTGTTGCAGAGTGCTTGCAACGGCTGCCTGTGTTGCAGAGTGCTTGCTACGGCTGCCTGTGTTGCAGAGTGCTTGCTACGGCTGCCAGTGTTGCAGAGTGCTTGCAACGGCTGCCTGTGTTGCAGAGTGCTTGCAACGGCTGCCTGTGTTGCAGAGTGCTTGCAACGGCTGCCTGTGTTGCAGAGTGCTTGCAACGGCTGCCGGTGTTGCAGAGTGCTTGCAACGGCTGCCAGTGTTGCAGAGTGCTTGCAACGGCTGCCTGTGTTGCAGAAAGTGCAGGACAACTCCGTCGTGGTTATTACTCTTGGATAAAGTTTCCGTCTGAGTCACGTCTTGGAAGTGAGCAAGATTATCTTATTCACGTGAATAAGATAATCTTGCTCACACGATACTCCTATAACACATGAATATGAGGCATATTCATGTGTTTGATGCTCTCGTAGAGCCGAGTAAACAGCTGTTTTGTCTTAATAATCTCACGAGACTAATTCACCAGTATCCCACCTGACTATCCTAACTAAATTAACCTAATCTTTAACATTCCTCAGTTCTCAACATAGTAGGGTTTGTTATGAACAATATTCATACTAAACCTCAACAATGTTCACTTTTGTTAACAATGTATCCGATTATAGCCCTGTTGTGGAGAGTATTTAGGAACTGGTCGCTTAATTAATGCTGAAAACGCAAATTAGAGTCCAGCAAAGGTTTCAGAACCAAACTGTTTGATCGTCCTACTGTTAAACTCAGCAGCAACTTAATGCCCGCAAATCTGGAGAAGGAATGTGACCAGGAGCTGTTTAATGCTCCATGGAATTATCAGCCGTGAAGACGTAAAGACTTTGTCAGGTAACTTAATAACCAGACTTAAGAGGCGGAACAAAATATTCTCTTCAGGCTCACTCCCATGTATTCTCTCCAGCATCACTCCCATGTATTCTCTCCAGCATCACTCCCATGTATTCTCTCCAGCATCACTCCCATGTATTCTCTCCAGCATCACTCCCATGTATTCTCTCCAGCATCACTCCCATGTATTCTCTCCAGCATCACTCCCATGTATTCTCTCCAGCATCACTCCCATGTATTCTCTCCAGCATCACTCCCATCTATTCTCTCCAGCATCACTCCCATCTATTCTCTCCAGCATCATTCCCATCTATTCTCTCCAGCATCACTCCCATCTATTCTCTCCAGCATCACTCCCATGTATTCTCTCCAGCATCACTCCCATGTATTCTCTCCAGCATCACTCCCATGTATTCTCTCCAGCATCACTCCCATGTATTCTCTTCAGCATCACTCCCATGTATTCTCTCCAGCATCACTCCCATGTATTCTCTTCAGCATCACTCTCATGTATTCTCTCCAGCATCACTCCCATGTATTCTCTCCAGCATCACTCCCATGTATTCTCTCCAGCATCACTCCCACGTATCATCTCACTTCATAATGATGTAGTAAAATGTATAACAATGAACAATGCTGGAAGCTAGTGCAAGGAAATGCAGAGTTAATTAGACTATACATTACACACATAGATGTTGCACATTATTCACACACTTATAAAGAAATGCAAAGTGCCGGTAGCACAGGCACTCAGTATAGTGTGGAGGAAGAGCTTGGACACGGGGGAGATACCAGATGCACTTAAAGTAGCAGACATAGCCCCTCTACACAAGGGAGGGAGCAAAGCATTGGCAAAGAATTATAGATCAGTTGCACTAACATCGCACATCATAAAAGTATGTGAGAGAGTGATTAAGAGTCAGGTCACCAATTTCATGGAGACCAATGACCTTCACAACCCAGGCCAACATGGATTTCGAGCGGGAAGATCGTGCCTCTCACAGCTACTTGAGCACTACGACAAAGTCACTGAAGCATTAGAAGAAAAACAGAATGCTGATGTGATATACACGGACTTCGCAAAGGCTTTCGATAAATGTGACCATGGCGTGATAGCACACAAAATGAAGTCAATGGGAATAACCGGTAAAGTAGGACGCTGGATACTCAGTTTTCTGTCAAACAGGACTCAGCGAGTAACTGTCAACCATATAAAATCTAGTCCAAGTGCAGTTAAAAGCTCTGTACCTCAGGGTACAGTCCTTGCACCGCTGCTTTTCCTTATTCTCATATCAGATATAGACAAAAATACAATTCACAGCTTCGTATCATCCTTTGCAGATGACACAAAAATCAGTATGAAAATTATCTCGGCTGAAGACACTGAAAAACTTCAAGCTGATATTAATAAAGTTTTCGACTGGGCATCAGAAAATAACATGATGTTTAACAGTGATAAATTCCAGGTACTCAGGTACGGTAAAAATGAGGACCTTAAACATAATACAGAGTACAAAACACAATCAAATGTACCCATAGTAGGAAAACAGCATGTAAAGGATTTGGGAATAATAATGTCTGACGACCTAACGTTTAAGGAGCATAACCAAGCAAATATTGCGACAGCCAGAAAAAATGATAGGATGGATTACGAGAACTTTCAAATCCTGGGATCCCATCACAATGGTTGTACTCTTCAAGTCACTTGTGTTGTCCCGTCTTGAGTACTGCTCAGTACTCACTTCCCCCTTCAGAGCAGGAGAGATTGCTGAAATAGAGGGAATACAGAGAACATATACGGCACGCATAGACGCAATAAAGCACCTAAATTATTGGGATCGTCTCAAAGCCCTCCAAATGTACTCACTAGAAAGAAGAAGAGAGAGATATCAAATAATATACACCTGGAAGATACTGGAGGGCCAAGTACCCAATCTACACAGTAAAATAACACGTACTGGAGTGAACGATATGGAAGAAAATGCAGAATAGAACCAGTGAAGAGCAGAGGTGCCATAGGCACAATCAGAGAACACTGTATAAACATCAGAGGTCCGCGGTTGTTCAACGTCCTCCCAGCAAGCATAAGAAATATTGCCGGAACAACCGTGGACATCTTCAAGAGGAAACTAGATTTATTCCTCCAAGGAGTGCCGGACCAACCGGGCTGTGGTGGGTATGTGGGCCTGCGGGCCGCTCCAAGCAACAGCCTAGTGGACCAAACTCTCACAAGTCAAGCCTGGCCTCTGGCCGGGCTTGGGGAGTAGAAGAACTCCCAGAACCCCATCAACCAGGTATCAACCAGGTATATGCTACACATTACACACACAAATATGCTGCACATTATACACACGTATGCTGCACATTATACACACGTATGCTGCACATTATACACACGTATGCTACACATTTCAAACAAATATGCTGCACATTTCAAACAAATATGCTGCACATTACACACACACATATGCTACACACTACACACGCACATGTTGCACATTCTCACACACGTGTTGCACATTCTCACACACATGCTGCACATTGCACACATATGCTACATTAAACACACACACACACACACACACACACACACACACACACACACACACATATGCTGCTCATTAAACACATATGCTACATTACACACACACATGCTGCACATTGCACACACATATAATGAGTATTACACACACACATGCTGCAAGACTAAACACACTAACAAAAAAACACGGCCTCATCACAGCTCATTCTCCTCAAGGCTTCAACATCAACAACATTAAGATACCATTGTTATCACTTTTCTTACGAAGGTTATCTTGTGACGTTATCTTGCAGGATTTTTGTTTGTAGACAAAATTAATACTTTATATATGGCGATTAAGTTAATTTGTTCAGTCTCTTTATTCAAACTTTTGCTATGTTTGATGAGGCATTTTATGTGATTGCAGGATGGTATGATTCCAAGACAATCAGAGTCATCATGGGTATGTATTAAGTAGTTAGAAGTTTGTTGAAGATACATGATAAGTTGTCCGGAGGCACAGGCCTGGACACGCATTAGTTCCACAAAAAAAAAAATAAAAAATCCCAACACATTGACAATTAGATTCAGATTCGCTCGTTTCGTGCAATATGATTTTCATATACATATATATGAACAATATTGAAGAGAGAATGGGTCAATGAGAATTAAATCCACTTTGATGAAAATACCCACTCCCGCACGCGCACACAGGACACATTGTTCACGCACTCTGCGAACACACACACACGCACTAGGGGACACACACGCACTAGGGGACACACACACGTACTAGGCGACACAAAATCCTAGGGGGACACACACACACACTAGAGGACACACAATCCTAGGGGACACACACACACACACACACACACACGCACTAGGGGACACACACACGCAATAGGGGACACACGCACTAGGGGACACACACGCACTAGGGGACACACACGCACTAGGGGACCCACACACGCACTAGGCGACACAAAATCCTAGGGGGACACACACACACGCACTAGGGGACACACACACACACACACACACACACACACACACACACACACACACACACACACACACACACACACACTAGGGGACACACACACACGCACTAGGGGACACACACACACGCACTAGGGGACACACGCACGAACTAGGGGAAACACACACGCACTAGAGGAAACACACACGCAATAGGGGACACACACACGCACTTGGGGACACACACACGCACTAGAGAAAACACACACGCACTAGGGGACACAAACACGCACTAGGGGACACACACACGCACTAGGGAACACACACACGCACTAGGGGACACACACACGCACTAGGGGACACACACACGCACTTGGGGACACACACACGCACTAGAGGAAACACACACGCACTAGGGGACACACACACGCACTAGGGGACACACACACGCAGTAGGGGACACACACACGCATTAGGGGACACACACACGCACTAGGGGACACACACACGCACTAGGGGACACACACACGCACTAGGGGACACATACACACACTAGGGGACACACACACGCACTAGGGGACACACACGCACTAGGGGACACACACACACTAGGGGACACACGCACGCACTAGGGGACACACACACACTAGGGGACACACACACACACTAGGGGACACACACACGAACTAGGGGACACACACACGCACTAGGGGACACACACACACTAGGGGACACACGCACGCACTAGGGGGGACACACACGCAATAGGGGACACACACACGCACTAGGGGACACACACACACACACACACACACACACACACACACACTAGGGGACACACACACGCACTACGGGACACACACACACTAGGGGACACACACACGCACTAGGGGACACACACACGCACTAGAGGACACACACACGCACTAGGGGACACACACACGCACTAGGGGACACACACACGCACTAGGGGACACACACACTCACTAGGGGACACACACACGCACTAGGGGACACACACACGCACTAGGGGACACACACACGCACTAGAGGAAACACACACGCACTAGGGACACACACACGCACTAGGGGACACACACACGCACTAGGGGACACACACACGCACTAGGGGGGACACACACGCACTAGGGGGGACACACACGCACTAGGGGGGACACACACACGCACTAGGGGGGACACACACACGCACTAGGGGACACACACACGCACTAGGGGGGACACACACACGCACTAGGGGACACACACACGCACTAGGGGGGACACACACACGCACTAGGGGGGACACACACACGCACTAGGGGACACACACACGCATTAGGGGACACACACACGCACTAGGGGGGACACACACGCACTAGGGGGGACACACACGCACTAGGGGGGACACACACACGCACTAGGGGGGACACACACACGCACTAGGGGACACACACACGCACTAGGGGGGACACACACACGCACTAGGGGACACACACACACGCACTAGGGGACACACACACACGCACTAGGGGACACACACACGCACTAGGGGGGACACACACACGCACTAGGGGACACACACACACACACTATATAGGGGACACACACACGCACTAGGGGACACACACACGCACTAGGGGACACACACACGCACTAGGGGGGACACACACGCACTAGGGGACACACACACACACTAGGGGACACACACACGCACTAGGGGACACACACACGCACTAGGGGGGACACACACGCACTAGGGGACACACACACACACTAGGGGACACACACACGCACTAGGGGACACACACACGCACTAGGGGACACACACACGCACTAGGGGACACACACACGCACTAGGGGACACACACACGCACTAGGGGGGACACACACGCACTAGGGGACACACACACGCAATTGGGGACACACACACGCACAAGGGGATACACACACGCACTAGGGGATACACACACGCACTAGGGGACACACACACACACGCACTAGGGGACACACACACACACGCACTAGGGGACACACACACGCACTAGGGGATACACACGCAATAGTGAACACACACACGCACTAGGGGATACATACGCACTTGGGGACACGCACACGCACCAGGGGACACACACGTGCACCAGGGGACACACACGTGCACTAGGGGACACACACACGCACTAGGGGACACACACACGCATTAGGGGGGACACACACGCACTAGGGGACACACACACGCACTAGGGGACACACACACGCACTAGGGGACACACACACGCACTAGGGGGGACACACACGCACTAAGGGACACACACACACGCACTAGGGGACACACACACGCACCAGGGGACACACACACGCACTAGGGGACACACACACTAGGGGGGACACACGCACTAGGGGACACACACACGCACTAGGGGACACACACACGCACTAGGGGACACACACACGCACTAGGGGATACACACGCACTAGGGGACACACACACGCACTAGGGGACACACACACTAGGGGACACACACGCACTAGGGGACACACGCACTAGGGGACACACACACGCACTAGGGGACACACACACGCACTAGGGGACACACACACGCACTAGGGGAAACACACACGCACTAGGGGAAACACACACGCACTAGGGGACACACACACGCAGTAGGGGACACACACACGCACTAGGGGACACACACACGCACTAGGGGACACACACACGCACTAGGGGACACACACACGCACTAGGGGACACACACGCACTAGGGGATACACACGCAATAGTGAACACACACACGCACTAGGGGATACATACACACTTGGGGACACACACACGCACTAGGGGGACACACGCACTAGGGGATACATACGCACTAGGGGACACACACACGCACTAGGGGGACACACGCACTAGGGTACACACACACGCACTAGGGGGACACACGCACTAGGGGACACACACACGCACTAGGGGATACACACGCAATAGTGAACACACACACGCACTAGGGGATACACACGCACTAGGGGATACACACGCACTAGGGGATACACACGCACTAGGGGGACACACACACGCACTAGGGGACACACACACGCACTAGGGGACACACACACGCACTAGGGGACACACACACGCACTAGGGGACACACACACGCACTAGGGGACACACACACGCACTTGGGGACACACACACGCACTAGAGGAAACACACACGCACTAGGGGACACACACACGCACTAGGGGACACACACACGCAGTAGGGGACACACACACGCACTAGGGGACCCACACACGCACTAGGCGACACAAAATCCTAGGGGGACACACACACACACACGCACTAGAGGACACACAATCCTAGGGGACACACACACACACACACACACACACACACACACACACACACACACACACACACACACACACACACACTAGGGGACACACACACACGCACTAGGGGACACACACACACGCACTAGGGGACACACGCACGAACTAGGGGAAACACACACGCACTAGAGGAAACACACACGCAATAGGGGACACACACACGCACTTGGGGACACACACACGCACTAGAGAAAACACACACGCACTAGGGGACACAAACACGCACTAGGGGACACACACACGCACTAGGGGACACACACACGCACTAGGGGACACACACACGCACTTGGGGACACACACACGCACTAGGGGACACACACACGCACTAGGGGACACATACACACACTAGGGGACACACACACGCACTAGGGGACACACACACACTAGGGGACACACGCACGCACTAGGGGACACACACATACTAGGGGACACACACACACACTAGGGGACACACACACGAACTAGGGGACACACACACGCACTAGGGGACACACACACACTAGGGGACACACGCACGCACTAGGGGGGACACACACGCAATAGGGGACACACACACGCACTAGGGGACACACACACACACACACACACACACACACACACACACACACACACACACACACACACACACACACACACACACACACACACACACGCAATAGGGGACACACACACGCACTAGGGGACACACACACACACACACACACACACACACACACACACACACACACACACACACACACACACACACACACACACACACACGCACGCACTAGGGGACACACACACGCACTAGGGGACACACACACACTAGGGGACACACACACGCACTAGGGGACACACACACGCACTAGAGGACACACACACGCACTAGGGGACACACACACGCACTAGGGGACACACACACGCACTAGGGGACACACACACGCACTAGGGGACACACACACGCACTAGGGGACACACACACGCACTAGGGGACACACACACGCACTAGGGGACACACACACGCACTAGGGGACACACACACTCACTAGGGGACACACACACGCACTAGGGGACACACACACGCACTAGGGGTTACACACACGCACTAGAGGAAACACACACGCACTAGGGGACACACACACGCACTAGGGGACACACACACGCACTAGGGGACACACACACGCACTAGGGGGGACACACACGCACTAGGGGGGACACACACGCACTAGGGGGGACACACACACGCACTAGGGGGGACACACACACGCACTAGGGGACACACACACACGCACTAGGGGACACTCACACACGCACTAGGGGGGACACACACACGCACTAGGGGACACACACACACGCACTAGGGGACACACACACACGCACTAGGGGACACACACACACGCACTAGGGGACACACACACGCACTAGGGGGGACACACACACGCACTAGGGGACACACACACACACACTATATAGGGGACACACACACGCACTAGGGGACACACACACGCACTAGGGGACACACACACGCACTAGGGGGGACACACACCCACTAGGGGACACACACACACACTAGGGGACACACACACGCACTAGGGGACACACACACGCAC
Source organism: Procambarus clarkii (assembly GCF_040958095.1). Classification (NCBI taxonomy): domain Eukaryota; kingdom Metazoa; phylum Arthropoda; class Malacostraca; order Decapoda; family Cambaridae; genus Procambarus; species Procambarus clarkii. The sequence continues at coordinate 44,722,922 of NC_091181.1, read as the reverse complement.
TAGGGGGGACACACACGCACTAGGGGACACACACACACACTAGGGGACACACACACGCACTAGGGGACACACACACGCACTAGGGGACACACACACGCACTAGGGGGGACACACACGCACTAGGGGACACACACACGCAATTGGGGACACACACACGCACTAGGGGATACACACACGCACTAGGGGATACACACACGCACTAGGGGACACACACACACACACGCACTAGGGGACACACACACGCACTAGGGGAAACACACGCACTAGGGGACACACACACGCACTAGGGGATACATACGCACTTGGGGACACGCACACGCACCAGGGGACACACACGTGCATCAGGGGACACACACGTGCACTAGGGGACACACACACGCACTAGGGGACACACACACGCATTAGGGGGGACACACACGCACTAGGGGACACACACACGCACTAGGGGACACACACACGCACTAGGGGACACACACACGCACTAGGGGGGACACACACGCACTAAGGGACACACACACACGCACTAGGGGACACACACACTAGGGGACACACACACGCACTAGGGGACACACACACGCACTAGGGGATACACACACGCACTAGGGGATACACACGCACTAGGGGACACACACACGCACTAGGGGACACACGCACTAGGGGACACACACGCACTAGGGGACACACGCACTAGGGGACACACACACGCACTAGGGGACACACACACGCACTAGGGGACACACACACGCACTAGGGGACACACACACGCACTAGGGGACACACACACGCACTAGGGGAAACACACACGCACTAGGGGACACACACACGCACTAGGGGACACACACACGCACTAGGGGACACACACACGCACTAGGGGACACACACACGCACTAGGGGACACACACGCACTAGGGGATACACACGCAATAGTGAACACACACACGCACTAGGGGATACATACGCACTTGGGGACACACACACGCACTAGGGGGACACACGCACTAGGGGATACATACGCACTAGGGGACACACACACGCACTAGGGGGACACACGCACTAGGGTACACACACACGCACTAGGGGGACACACGCACTAGGGGACACACACACGCACTAGGGGATACACACGCAATAGTGAACACACACACGCACTAGGGGATACACACGCACTAGGGGATACACACGCACTAGGGGATACACACGCACTAGGGGATACACACGCACTAGGGGGACACACACACGCACTAGGGGACACACACACGCACTAGGGGACACACACACGCACTAGGGGACACACACACGCACTAGGGGACACACACACGCACTTGGGGACACACACACGCACTAGAGGAAACACACACGCACTAGGGGACACACACACGCACTAGGGGACACACACACGCAGTAGGGGACACACACACGCACTAGGGGACACACACACGCACTAGGGGACACACACACGCACTAGGGGACACACACGCACTAGGGGACACACACACACACTAGGGGACACACACAGTGTGTCCCATAGTCACAGTCACTAGTCACTAGTGTGAAGTCACTAGTGGAGTCCCACAGGGCTCTGTACTCGGTCCTATCTTGTTTCTGATATATGTAAATGATCTCCCGGAGGGTATCGATTCATTTCTCTCAATGTTTGCGGACGATGCTAAAATTATGAGAAGGATTAAAACAGACGAGGACTGTTTGAGGCTTCAAGAAGACCTAGACAAGCTGAAGGAATGGTCGAACAAATGGTTGTTAGAGTTTAACCCAACCAAATGTAATGTAATGAAGATAGGTGTAGGGAGCAGGAGGCCAGATACAAGGTATCATCTGGGAGAGGAAATTCTTCAGGAGTCAGAGAAGGAAAAAGACTTGGGGGTTGATATCACGCCAGACCTGTCTCCTGCAGCACATATCAAGCGGATAACATCAGCGGCATATGCCAGGCTGGCCAACATACGAACGGCATTCAGAAACTTGTGTAAAGAATCATTCAGAACTTTGTATACCACATATGTCAGGCCAATCCTGGAGTATGCAGCCCCAGCATGGAGTCCATATCTAGTCAAGGATAAGACTAAACTGGAAAAGGTTCAAAGGTTTGCCACCAGACTAGTACCCGAGCTGAGAGGTATGAGCTACGAGGAGAGACTACGGGAATTAAACCTCACTTCGCTGGAAGACAGAGACAGAGACAGAGACAGAGACATAGAACAGTTTTTCCGGATTGGCCAGTATAACAGAGACAAAAAGAGAGTGCTCAAGGTAGTATTCAAGAGCGAGGTCATCATAGAGGACATCCTAGTAAAGAAGAGCAAACTGAGATATGTAAGGAATTATAAAGAGGTATATCTTTTTTCAGAGGGACATGACCAGGGACGAGATAGTAAGGGCAGCAGATGCAAGGAAAAGGCTCAAGGGAGAGGGAAGGGAGACAGGGAACCTCAGCCTCCAACCCAGCAATCCCAGTGGGGAGGGGGGAACCCTAATCCCGCAACTCGGGAACCCCAGGGGGGAATGGAACACCCCAGCCCACCACTCAATAGGGCCTCCCCATAACCCCCTGCACAAACCCTTCCTTGCCCCTGCACAATGCCAATCAAATTACCCAAATCCTCCCTCCCCCTTACCCCGAGTATCTCTTGCTTTCCCAGCCCCTAGTCTTCTTCTTCCTGCCCCAGGCAGGCCCAGGCAAGACCTAAGCCCTCCATCCCCCACTCCACCTCCCCCCCCACCCCACTGTCAGCTTCACCGCAGGAGGGCGTGCCCTCTCCCCAAGCAATCCCTGCCCCCTCACCACCAGGACTTCTTCCTGGCCCAAGCAGGCCTGAGCAAGACTTAATCCCTCCATCCCCCACTCTACTTCCCTCTGAACCCCTGGCAACTACCTCACAGGAGGATGAGCCTGCCCAAGTAGCAATGACCATGGAACAACTTCCTACATTTGTAGGGAGTAAGGGTGAAATTGGATATAAGAAAGTGAGCTTCAAGGTACTCAATGTACTCAAACATTGATGGGATTACCAATAAAGCAAGTGAACTGGCAGAAAGGGCGCAAGAAGAAAACCCTGATGAAATAGGACTCACGGAAACAAAGTTGACAGACGTCATAACAGACGCTGTGTTTCCAAATGACTACTATATAGTAAGGAAAGAGAGGGAAGGGAGAGGAGGTGAACGAGTGGCCCTGCTGATAAGGAAGGACTGGGGTTTTGATGAGACGGAAATTCCGGGCTGTGACGGATTCAGAGGTTACATAACAGGAACTATAACAATGGGTGGACCTAAGATAATAGTGGCAGTCATTTACAACCCTCCCCTAAATGACAGAAGACCCAGACAGGAGTTTGATAGGAACAACACGGCAACCAATAATATAATAGAGAGAGCAGCTTCAGTTGCCTGCAGGAATGGCTCAAGACTCTTAATCATGGGCGATTTCAACCATGGAAAGATAGACTGGAAGAATGGGGACCCACATGGAGGTGCAGATACGTGGAGAGCTAAACTCTTGGAAGTGGCAACAAGGAATTTTCTGAGCCATCACGTCAGGAAACCCACAAGATTGAGAGGCAATGATGAACCAGCTAGACTCAACTTGATATTCACCCTGAATGAGTCAGAAATAAGGGAAGTCAAAGTTGAAGCCCCCATAGGAATGAGTGACCACAGTGTACTTTTGAGTACTTGGTGGAGGTAGAGATGACCTATCCAAGGATGGGAGCGGAGGGGAAAAGACTAAATTACCGATAAGGAAAATATGACGAGATGAGGAACTTCCTAAGGGGAATACCATGGGAAACAGAACTTAGAGCCAAGAATGTGCAGGACATGATGGATTTTGTCACCCAGAAGTGCCAGGAAGCTGCAGACAGGTTTATCCCCGTCCAAAAGGAGAAAAAGAAAAAACAACAGAAAAACCCATGGTTCAACCGGGAATGTAAGGTAGCGAAACAACTGAGTAATAGAACATGGAGAAACTACAGAAAATAACAGAACACCGGAGAGAAAGAAGAGATATCAGAGGGCCAGAAATGAGTACTTCAGAGTGAGGAGAGAAGCAGAGAGACAGTATGAAAATGACATAGCGAGTAAAGCCAAGACCAAACCCAAGCTGCTCCACAGCCACATCAGGAGGAAAACAGCAGTGAAGGAACAAGTGATGAAATTGAATAAAGGGGAGAACAGAAACACACAGAATGACAAGGAGGTGAGTGAAGAACTCAACAAGAGATTCCAGGTCTTCACAATAGAACAAGGAGAAGCCCCTGCACTAAATGAGAAGTAGGCAAACCAAGCAACCTTGGAGGAAATTGACCTCACCAGTGATGAGGTCAAAAGGTGTCTGCTGAAGCTGGATGTGACAAACGCTGTTGGGCCTGACAGAATCTCACCATGGATACATGACAACCACCTACAAAATTCTCAGGGAAATTGACAGGGTGGACAAAGACAAACTCTTCAGTACGGGTGGAACACGAACAAGGGGACACAGGTGGACACTTAGTACCCAGATGAGCCACAGGGACGACAGAAATAATTTTTTCGGTGTCAGAGTAGTTAATAAATACTAGGAAGTGATGTGGTGGAGGCTGACTCCATACACAGTTTCATGTGTAGATATGATAGGGATTCCAAAAGGCTCAAAAACCTGTACATCAGTTGATTGACAGTTGAGAGGCGGAACCAAAGAGCCAGAGCTCAACCACCGCAAGCACAACTAGGTGAGTACACACACAATATCCCTGCCAGCCCCCCACTAAGTGCCCACCTAGGGTACCCTCCCCATCCCCCTCCCCAGGAGGGTGGGATGGGGGGAGAAGGGAAGGACCTCCCATCTTCCCTATCCCCAAGTCTCCCCCTCATCCCTCCCCCCTAAGCCCTCTGTTCTCCCCCCCCCCAAGCCCTCCCTCCTTTACCTCCCTTTCCATCCGCACACACCCCAGATTTCCCAGGTCCCCCTTCCTAGCTCCTCCCATCCCGAACCCTCCCTGCTTCCCTGCTTCAGGGGAATCAACAAAAACTGAGGAAAAACAGAAGAGAGTCAGTTTCAGGGTGATGGACTCGAATATAGATGGGATTACAAGCAAGGCAAGTGAACTAAGGGAAAGAGCACAAGAATTGAACCGAGAAGTAATCAAACTCGCAGAAACAAAACTCTAAGGAATCATATTGAATTCGGTGTTTCCCCAGGACTACACTGTAATAAGGAGAGAGAGGGAGGGAAGGAAAGGGAGGAGGTGGAGTGGTTCTACTAATGAGAAAGGAATGGAATTTCAAGGAAATGGTTATCTTGGGCTGCGAGGGATTCAGAGACTACATAACAGGCACTATGACAATGGGACCAAGTGTAGTAGTAGCTGTGATATATAACCTCCATCAAATGACAGAAGACCCAGGCAAGAGTATGACAAGAACAACATGGCAGTTAACATTATAATTGAGAGGGAAGCCTCTGCTGGCTGTAGAAATGGATCCCATTTGCTCATCATGGGAGACTTCAATCACGGAAGGATAGACTGGGAGAACAAGGAACCGCATGGAGGTGAGGATACATAGAGAGCTAAACTATTGAAGGTGGCGACAAGAAACTATTCAAGCCAGCATATCAGGGAACCCACGTGAATGAGAGGAAACAATGAACCAGCGAGACTCGACCTAGTCTTCACTCTGAGCAACTCCGAGATAAGGGAAATCGGTTTCGAGGCCCCTGGTGGAATGAGCGACCACAGAGTACTGACGTTTGAGAATCTGGTTGAAGAAGTGTTAATGAACTCAAGGAGGGGAACTGAAAACAAAAGGCTAGCATTCCAAAAGGGAACTATGAAGAGATGAGAAAAATCTTAACAGATATAACATGGGAAACAGAGCTCAGGGGATAAACGGCCCAAGACATGATGGACTACATCACACAGAAGTGTAAGAAGGCAGCAGGTAAGTTTGTCCCAGTCCAAAAGAAAAACAGCGAAATGCATATGAGAAACCCATGGTTTAATCAGAGATGTAGGCTATCTAAGCAGGAATATAAAAGGGTGTGGAGAAACTAGAGAAATAACAGGACACTTGACAGCAGAGATAGATGCCAAAGTGCCAGGCCTGAATATGTCAGGTTGAGAAGAGAAGCCGAAGGGCAATACGAAAATGGCATCGCAAGCAAGGCAAAGATCCAACCGAAATTACTGCACAGCCACATCAGGAGAAAAACGACAGTAGAGGAACTGGTAATAAAACTGAGGATAGTGGCAGACATATTCACTACAAACAACTTGGAAATTTGTGAGGAACTGAATAAGAAATTCCAGGAGGTCTTCATATTAGAGCAAGGAGAAGTTCCAGAGATAAGAGAAGGAATAGTTAACCAAGAACCACTAGAAGATTTTGAGATTACCAGTAGGGATGTAAAGAAGTTTTTGCTAGAGTTGGATGTGACCAGGTCTATAGGCCCAGATGGAATCTCCCCTCTAATACTAAAGAAAGGAGCAGAAGCACTGTGCCTGCCACTCTCCATAGTGAATAACAAATCACTGGTAACAGGGGAACTGCCAAAAATTTGGACAACAGTTAATGTAGTCCCGAAATACAAGGGTGATAGACAGGAGGCACTGAACTACAGACCAGTGTCCTTAACTTGCATACCATGCACGCTGATGGAGAAGATTGTGCGAAAAAAGCCAGTGGAACATCTGGAGCGAAAGAACTTTGTAACACAACATCAACATGGGTTCAGGGATGGCAAGTCATGCCTCACAGGATTCATTGAATTCTATGACCAGGCAACAAAAATCAGGCAAGAAAGAGAGGGGTGGTCAGACTGCATATTTTTGGATTGCCAGAAAGCCTTAGACACAGTACCACACAAGAGGCTAGTGAAAAAGCTGGAAACGCAAGCAGGAGTGAAAGGGAAGGTACTCCTTTGGATAAGGGAGTACCTAAGCAACAGAAGACAGTGATTCACTATGAGGGGTGAGGTTTCAGATCGTCGAGGCGTATCAGTGGAGTCACGCAGGGTTTAGTCCTTGGACCTATACTGTTTCTGATGTATGTAAATAATCTCCCAGAGGGTATAGAATCGTTCCTCTCATTGTTTGCTGATGATACACAAATTATGAGGGAAGGTTATAACAGAGGAAGATAGTAGGAGGCTACAAGATGACCTAGACAGAGTGAATGAATGGTCCAACTAATAGCTACTAAAGTTCAACCTGAGTAAATGTTAGGTAATGAAACTAGGCAGTGGAAACTGGAGGCCTGACAAAGGATACAGAATGGGAGATGAAGTACTTCATGAAACGGACAGAGAAAGATCTAGGAGTTGATATCACACCAAACCTGTCTCCTGAAGCCCACATAAAAAGAATAACATCTGTGGCATATGCGAGGCTGGCTATCATCAGAACAGCCTTCAGGATCCAGAGTAAAGAATCATTCAGAACCTTGTATACCACATACGTAAGACCAATCCTGGAGTATGCGGCCCCAGCATGGAGCCCGTAACTCGAGCAGACGATAAAGCTAGAAAAAGTTCAGAGGTATTCCACTAGGCTAGTCCCAGAACTAAGAGGCATGAGTTACGAGGAAAAACTGCGTGAAATGCACCTCACGACACTGGAAGACAGAAGAGTAAGGGGAGACATAATCACTATCTACAAAATTTTCACAGGAATTGACAGGGGTAGATAAAGATAAAACTCTTTTACACGAGTGGTACGCAAACAAGGGGACACAGGTGGAGACTGAGTACCCAAATGAGCGACAGGGATGTTATAAAGAACTTTTTCAGTGCTAGAGTAGTTAACCGGTGGAATGCATAAGGCAGTGATGTGGTGGAGGCTGACTCCATACACAGTTTCAAATGTAGATATGATAGAGCCCAGTAGGCTCAGGAATCTGTACATCAGTTGATTGACGGTTAAAAGGCGGGGCCAAAGAGCCAGTGCTCAACCCCAGCAAGCACAACTAGGTGAGTACAATTAGGTGAGTACCCACATTGGTGGCTGAGGGCGTTATTGGCAGAGTGGATAGCACGCTGGATACATAGTCATGTGGACAGGGGTTCGATTCCCGGCGCCGGCAGAAACAAAAATGGGCAGAGTTTCTTTCACCCTGAGGCCCCTGTTACCTAGCAGTAAATAGGTGCCTGGTAGTTAGACAGCTGTTACCAGCTGTTTTTAGTTTGGGTACACTCACCTATTTGTACTCACCAATTTGTGCTTGCAGAATCGAGCATTGACTCTTGGATCCCACCTTTCTAGTCATCAGTTGTTTACAGCATTGACTCCTGTCCCATTTCCCAATTATATCTGGTTTTAAAATTATGAATAGAGTCCTATTCATAATTTGTCCAGTCCAGGTTGTGCTTCCACAACCTGTTCCTTAAGTGCATTCCATTTTTCCACTACTCTCACGCTAAAAGAAAACTTCCTAACATCTCTCTGACTCATCTGAGTTTCCAGCTTCCACCCATGTCCCCTCGTTCTGTTCCTATTACGTGTGAACATTTCATCTATTTCCACTTTGTCAATTCCCCTGAGGATTTCATGTGCTCTATCATATCCCCTCTCTTCCTTCCTTTTTCTAGTGTCGTAAGGTTCAGTTCTTTCAGACGCTCTTCATATCCCATCACTCGTAACTCTGGGACAAGCCTCTTCGCAAACTTCGGAACCTTTTCCAGTTTCCTTATGTGTTTCTTCAGGTGGGGACTCCATGATGGGGCGGCATACTCTAAGACTGGTCTCACGTATGCAGTGTAAAGCGCCCTAAAAGCCTTCTCACTTAGGATTCTGAATGAAGTTCTAACTTTCGCCAGTGTAGAGTACGCTGCTGTCGATATCCTATTTATATGTGCCTCAGGAGTTAGGTTATGTGTTACGTCCACTCCCAGATCTCTTTTTCGAATCGTTACAGGTAGGCAGCTTCCCTTCATTGTGTACTGTCCCTTTGGTCGCCTATCACCTGATCCCATTTACATAACTTTACCTTTACTCGTGTTGAACTCCAGTAGCCATTTCTCTGACCATCTCTGCAACTTGTCCAGGTCCTCTTGGAGGATCCTACAATCCTCATCTGTCACAACTCTTCTCGTTAATTTTGCGTCATCCGCGAACATTGACATGTAGGATTCTACTCCTGTAAACATAGCATTTACGAAAATTAGAAAGAGAATTGGTCCCAGCACCGATCCTTGAGGTACTCCACTCGTTGCTGTTCGCCAGCACGACTTCTCGCCCCTTACTATTACTCTCTGGCTTCTTCGTGTTAGGTAGCTCCTTAACCATACTAGGGCCTTTCCGCTTACTCCTGCCTGCCTCTCAAGTTTGTATAGCAGTCTCATGTGCGGTACTGTATCAAAGGCCTTCTAGCAGTCTAGAAATATGCAGTCTGCCCAGCCTTCTCTGTCCTGCCTTATCCTCCTTATTCTGTCATAGAATTCCAAAAGGTTTGTTAGGCATGATTTCCCTGTCCAGAACCCGTGTTGGTATTTGTTTACAAACCTAATGTTCTCCAGGTGTGCAATAAGTTTTAGCCTAATTATTCTTTCAAGTATTTTGCAGGGGATGCTTGTCAGTGACGCAGGTCTGTAATTAAGTGCTTCCTCCCTATCTCCTTTCTTGAAAATCGGTACATGTGCCTTCTTCCGGCAACTGGGCGTTGTGTGTGTGTGTGTGTGTGTGTGTGTGTGTGTGTGTGTGTGTGTGTGTGTGTGTCTGTGTGTGTGTGAGGAAAAAAAAGCTAGTAGTTAGTAACAGTTGATTGATTGAGACTTGAGAGGCGGGCCGAAAGAGCAGAGCTCAACTCCCGAAAGCACAACTAGGTCAATACATAAACCGCATTCAAGGATATACTCAATAGAGAAGAACACAAACCCATCAAAACACGTGAATACCAAACACTCATGAATACCAAACTCATGAATACAAACACTCGTCACTCTAGTCCTCTCACAGAGCAGTAACACACCTTGTCACAAACAACCCCTCCCCTCCCCCCCTCCCCCCGATAACCTAGACATAATTACAAATGGTTCCATCTGTCAGTATGAAACTGCACGATATATATTGCGCTCCTGTTCTCCGGGGTGAGTGGCTTATCAGCTCGTCAAATGCCAGGAGGAGGAGGAATATATGGACACTGCTTTCATTTCCAACAATATATAAGTATTTTCAATAGATTTTAACGAGCCTTTTGCACCAAATTATTATTAATATTAAAATTATTATTATTATTTTACAAATTTGTATTTGTATACATATTTTTAAATATACTACTAGGGTATACGTATTGGTGTAGTGATGTTTGGTTTTATGTGGGTCATAACACTAAAATTTTTGGGAGGTTTATCAAGGTGGTCACAATACCTTACTGGCCAATGGACAGGTATACTCTAGTCTTCAAAAAAGTCTTTAAGTATGGTAGTCTACATTCTTGACTCACAATCGAGAATCTCGGGTTTTGAGATCACGAGGTCAAGAGGTAACTAGGTCACGAGGTCACTAGTTTACGAGGTCACTAGGTCAAGAGGTCACTAATTTACGAGATCACTAAGTCAAGAGGTCACTAGGTCAAGATATAACTAGGTCACGAGGTCACTAGGTCACAAGGTTACTAAGTCAAGATGTAACTAGCTCAAGAGGTCACTAGGTCAAGAGGTCACTAATTTACGAGGTTACTAAGGCAAGAGGTAACTAGTTCAAGAGGTCACTAGGTCAAGAGGTCACTAGGTCAAGAGGTCACTAGTTCAGGATGTAACTAGGTCACAAGGTCAGGAGGTCACAAGGAAAGCTGTATTATTAGACACGGTGGTTTTTCCTAAAATTAAGACAGCAAGCAGAAGTAGGCAATGTCTTCACAATCGACACAATCTTCACAGTTTCAAATGAAGTGTCCCTGTAGATGTCTTATAACAATCGTGAGTGTACCTTTTAACAATCACGAGTGTACGTAATAACAATCGCGTTTGTACATAATAACAGTCGCGTGTACATGTGTGAGTGTATAAGGTAGTGTACAATTATCCTTCCATTCGCCAGTCGCTTGCCATTATAACAGGAGGAGCTGGGCCATACGAGGAGTGGAAGGCCAGGTGGCCCGCCGCCAGCACAATAGAGAAGGCAGGAACACACACACACGGAAGGGTTCACGAGGCTAAAGATAGGTCAGAAGCGTTGCCGGCTCGCGTACTCACGTGTACAGGAACTTCTACCTGACTAACTCACATTATCTGGAGAAGATGGGTCACCTTGAAGGAGGTCATCAGTATAGCAATTACGTTCTGGACGTTATCAGGCAGGTGATCGTTTCTTTTCTTTTCTTTTTAGGGATATTCCTGCGCGGGCCCTAAGCCTCTGGCTGGCCCACTCAGTGGTTCTTGTTTCTGTTTTACTTGGGCGGAGTATGAGTATTCATGACTTGTATGGTCGCTTCAGTAAGATTTTGCCATGTGTTTAACAACTTCTTCTGCTCTGTTGAATGTAAGTTGAAATCTCAATAGGTTTGTAACTGTGAACTGTGTTAGATAATGTTCCTGTGG
>NC_091181.1:44693892-44706392 GCF_040958095.1 Procambarus clarkii | reverse complement strand
TTCAGACGCTTGGGTCGCATTGTTTCCACACCCTCAACGGGTAGCAGTGGCCCATACTGTTGTTGTTTTAGATTCAGCTACTCAGAGCAAAGAGTTCCAAGTAGCACGGGCTATGATGAGCCCGTAGTGGACTTAACTGGCACAGGAGTGGTGCTGTAACTTTGGCTAGTGGCTCATACGATGCAGCTCCTATTTATATCCACCCAATCCCATTCATATATTTATCATTGTACCTCACTTTACTTCACCTCTCTCCTGCCTACATACGTCCAAATCTACGTACTAGTAAATCACACTTCTGAAGATTTATCATTAAATACGAAAGTACTTATGGAAATTCCTGTTTCAATTCTTCCCTCGTGGTCTGACACGCAGGAAGCCTTTCAGCTTCCGTTTAAGCTGTTGTACGGCTTTACGCTTTAATGAACGTTTCGGTCGTTTAAAGCCGTTGACAACACCAGACTGACTAGAAGAAACAATGGGAGGGTACAGGCCAACAACTGAGTCTGACCACCTATCTCCAGGGAAAGAATTACCCAGAAGCAAATATAGATTAGCTTAGAATAATAGGATTAAGCGGTCAGAGAATAAAGATGAAAGATTAAAGAAAGCCTCACTGAACACACAATATATGAATATAATATTGAATTGAGACATAGTTGCTCTTTCAGAGTTTTTTCATAAACTGTTGTACAATATTTTAACATAAAAAATGGATCAAGTTTGTACATATCAGTAATAACATTGATAAGATTTAGACACTGACTCATTAAGGCAGACTCAATCAAGTTCCGTTTCACGAAACCACCGCAATTGGTAATGCTTTTCGCTCAATCCCACTTAGTGTGATCACACAAACTCGTATGTAGATACAATGCATTAGACGTTTGGGCAGTTCTAATACTATAAGCATGTTGGGACAACCGCAATTGTAAGGACTTTCCTGTTTGTCCAAGGTACACAGAATCACGATCATTGCAGGGAATCGAATACACACAACCTGATGTACTAGGGGATTTTTTTTTATTAAATTGGACTTAAATTGGGGAAAGTTTTTCAAGTCCAATCGCATAAGGTACCACCAATGAGTTTCTAATTTCTGGTTTCGATTTGGGGACATGATTATAAACCGCACGCTTAGCTTGTCCGAACGAGCAATCCAAAAAATCTTAGGGATTGTAAACTCTTCCCAATTTCATATATTTTAGCAATCTCTTCATAGAAAAACTCATGGCTGCACACCCTCAAAGCTCGTAGAAACATTCCTGAAAATACTGCCTGTTTGGTGTGGATAACTAGCTCCTTGGTTTGGTGTTAGGCTGACGGCCTGTCAACATTTGCAGGGTTATTAAGCCCCAATGCAGGTGTCCTAACACAAGTAAATGGGTGTTAGGGGGCTGTTGTGGGTTGCATCCTCAGGAAGGTTATAGTCACTGATCGAGATGAACCTCAATATATCTAACAGTCATATTAATTAGACTAAGTTGGATCCTTCAGAATTAGCATAGTAGTTAACTATGTGTTATAATTTGCTTGAGGCTAGGAATAACTATACCAAAGGTGTTTAAATTTTGGTCCAGGGTTGAGACAGCCATCTCAGCTTTATCAATGATCAGGATATATTGCCCAAGGGTTATAGAATTGTCCTGAACCGTTATTAATTTAGTTTCGTAATGCATTTATACGCTAATTTGTTAACGATGTTGCATTGCGGACACACATTTACACTTACTCTAATCATGCAATATTTATTATGTCTTATTTCTTTGCAATACCTTGTTGTCAGCAGTTAGGCCACTGGCAAACACTTTTATTGCAACAATATATATTATTATTATTAAATCCAAACCATGCACTGCATTGCAATGCAACAACTTACTGTTGATTAAAATATAAGAATATCACCGAGCTGTTGCCTGGGCATGCATCTTGCAGGATCTTATCACTGTCGCGTCTCCTCATCCCGAAAGTTGGCCTCACTTTACGAAGACTTTCAAGTATCAAGAGGCGACCGTCTCAAAGGACGCGCGTCACCTCTCTTTCGATAAAGACGCCTTGTGCCGCGAAGTGTCTCGTTAAGGGAGAAGCGATATCCTTCCTTCCTGAAGGACTCCATAAGAACAAAGGTGTGACAAAGGCTGCACGACCTGAGGAGTTCGTAAGTAGATACGACCCCAAGACGGTGCAGGGGAGAAGGATTGCCGGCACATGAGACGTGCTGGGCTCGTGTCTCCTGAAGCTCTGGAACCCGGAGCCAGGAAGTGATCCCGGCTGGATATTAAGGCGCTTTACATGCACATCTCGTTATCATTCACCACATTTGGAGGTGATGAGAGGCGGACGTTCTGTCATCTGCATGAAGGTTTTCGCCTGAATGTTTCTGACGTTGGTTGCGCCGACTGCAACAACGGTAAGAACTATGGGAGCATTGATGTTTACTTTCTTCAAGACATGTATTATTGAATTTGAGGGAAAAGGTGACATCAATGATTTTTTGCACTAAATATGTCTAATTTTCTTATGTTTTACTTTTCTTTAATAGTTAAAAATAATTGTCTCCAAAAAGTTAATTTTATAGTTTTATTACGACCTGACGCTAAAAGATGAGTTGTGTTGACCCTAGGTAGCATTATGAAAGGCTGAGTTCAATTGGTTACAAGAAGAAGGATCAAACCAAGTTTGATTAGTAGTTGATTGATTGATTGATGAAGATTAATGAAGAGTTAGGGGCCAGTTGTGGATTGCATCTTCAGGAAAGTTATAAGCCACCAAAGAGGTGGCACGGGTATGAATATCCCGTAAGTTGTAAACAAAATTGTTTAGTGAATGTATACGGTGTTCTGAGGTCGCATTTAATCATCAGGCAGCTATCGTGGGGAAGGATACTGCATGACAGTATTTATGAAGGTGTCCAGCTGCTGGACACCTTACTTGACCAGAAGAGTGGCAGTGTTGATGGCTTCAGGGTGGTTACTGCAAGATTCAGGGACTCTTAAAGCTCTTCCAAAGTAGTTTGTTGCTTCACATTCCAGGAGATAGTGAAGTAGTGGCTTTTTTGTCATTGTTTGGCAGAAGATGCATTCTCTCTGTCGGGGTTCACCAATCTCCCAGTTGCATCTGTAACCTAGACGTTGTCTATATAACCGAACTGATATTTCCCTGGGGATTCCTTTTGGGATATTTAACCTGTCTAACTTGATGGCCTGAAGATACCATATTGCAGAGGGCGAACCTTGATTACAAGATTGATTGATTGATGAAGATTAAGCCACCCAAAAGGTGGCACGGGCATGAATAGCCCGTAAGTGGTGGCCCTTTGAGCCATTCCTAGTATCAAGAGCTGATACTGGAGATCTGTGGAGGTGCGAATGCATCCTGCGTGACGGGAGATGTCTCCCTTGTTAATGTGTTAAGGTGAAGATGAAGCCACCCAAAAGGTGGCACGGGCATGAATAGCTCGTAAGTGGTGGCCCTTTTGAGCCATCACCAGTACCAATAGATGATACTGGAGATCTGTGGAGGTGCAACTGCACCCTGCGTGACGGGAGTTGTCTCCCGTCTTGATTACAAGTTTCTGTGATGCAGTATATATAGCCGGAGATGAGGTGGAAGTGAAGCACCTTACAGGCCAACAGGTCAATTGCAGCTTATCAATCTCTAATATTTCCATAAAGGCTGGAGCAGTATATTGTATGTTTCGCCGTGTTCTCCAAGAGGGCAGAATGTAATTTGGTGTTAGTTTCTTGTTGATAGATGACTTGATTGGCTTGATGTATAATGCCTCGCTCATGTTCAGTCTTCTACTGTTGCAGTTTTTGTCGAATATTTTCGTGTTGTTTGTCAAGATATATCTAGTGATACTTTGATTATGAGTAGAGACTATATGCTCATCGATTCGGCCTTGTTGTTTTTGCATTGTTAGGCACTTTGAAAGAGATGTTGTTTTGCATGTATATTGATATTGTTTGGGCTGACAGTCCCCAAGTGGGCATGTGAAGGCATAGGCAACGTTCGTCTCATTCAAGGGGATTTGTTTGGTGTCAGGAGAGATCTTCATGAGCAAGAGGTTCCTGTACAAAATTTTATTAGTAGGAACCGGTAATGTACTGATATTTGTTTGGTCAGAGGTCGCATGTCGGCCTTTTAATGATCTCTCCGACATATCCCTTAGCGTTTCCATTATTGACTAGGACCTGCTTTACTCTACGACTCGTCAACCTGATCCGACTGGAGCTCGCACCCGTCCTCTTAAAAATAACGTCCCTTTTCGCTCGTACGCGCGCTATGGCCAAAAATGAACGTAATTTGAAATGAAATCGGCTCACGAAAGTGATGGACTGTCCCGTTTTCTGTATAGGTCCTCTGACTTACTCGGAAAGGCTAGGAGAGGTCGCTTTCAATTAACGTTTTTCATAACGTTTTGAAACTTTAGAAGAATTTTCTGCCCTCCTAACCTACCAGAGGACCCTTAACTTACTGTTTTCGAAAAAAAATTCTAAATTTATTTTCATTTTTTTATTTTCAAATTACGTCGATTTTCGGCCATACGGGCAAACGACCAAATTCAGACGTAATTTGTAAGAGGAGAGGTTGGTGTGTGAGGGTGCGGCTGGCACAGGCATTGACAACACTCTTCTTGTACCTATTAAGGGCACTCACTTTTAGCATCTTGAGATGATTTCGGGGATTAGCGTCCCCGCGGCCCGGTTCTCGTCCAGGCCTCCTTTTTTTGTTTCACATCGCAGGAAGAGGTCCGTAGCAGCTGTCTAACCCCCAGGTACCTATTTACTGCTAGGTGAACAAGCGCAACAGGGGGAAAGAAACTGTGCCCATTTGTTTCCGCCTCCGCCGGGGATCAAACCGGGAACTTTAGGGCTACAAACCCCGAGTGCTGTCCACTTATACAACTAGGTGAGTACAACTAGGTGAGTACTTAGCCGTCAGGCCCCTTAAGTCATATTCATTAAGGCACAGTCTAAAGAAATCACACTATAACGTGATACATATTAATCAGAACAGGTAGGTGGCTTAGTAGGTAGACCTGCGATCTACGGTTTATGAGGTCGGCGGTTTGAAGCTCCGATTTTCCAGGCGAATGAAATTTTATTATCCAAGATAAGGTGGTTAGCAAATTATATGACTGGGACGTGAATCACCTAACACATGGAGCATCCGATCACTCTATCGTCGTCGCCTCTAAATCAACAACACTCAACACATTCATGCCTAAGTGACACCTATATTATAGACTAAATTTCCAGGTGGTCGTCAGATTGGTGCCTCTGGAATCGTTTCTTTTCAAAGGGTAATGGTGATTTAGTAGCTAAGGGTGCAAGCTCCGGTTAATGTGGTCTGCGGTTCGAGACTTCGACTGTCAAGTTGAGTGAAATATAAATATATTTATTAGTACACTAGCTGTACCAGGCCATGTGTTGCTGTGGCTCAGCAACAACTACCTTTCCCTGTCCCCCAATAGTGTCCTACCCACCATTCCCCTTCCCCCATCCCCTTGTCCTCCCCACCACACCCCTCTCCACCGTCCCCTAGTCCTCCACACCATCTCCCACTCCCCTATCCCTTCGTCCTCCCTATCACTCCCTAACGAGGAGAGGAGACGTCCCCTCGATCTCCCTACCATCCCCCGCTCCTCTGTCCCCTTGTCCTCCCCACCACTCTCCATTATCCTGTCCCCTCGTCCCCACCATCCCCATCTCCCCGGTCCCCTCATCTTCCTCCACCACTTCCCCCTCCCCTGTCCCCTCGTCCTACCAC
Organism: Procambarus clarkii; assembly: GCF_040958095.1. Lineage (NCBI taxonomy): Eukaryota > Metazoa > Arthropoda > Malacostraca > Decapoda > Cambaridae > Procambarus > Procambarus clarkii. Next base: position 44,700,620 of record NC_091181.1, on the reverse strand, counting down.
AATTCCCCACTATCTCGTCCAATCCATTCCAAAATTATTTGATGTTCCCTTCAGAAAACTGGGGACCATAAATTATCTGATGTTCCCATCACTGAAAAATAAGAAAAACAGTTAAAAAAGCGAAATGAAAAAAACAATGGAAATAAAAAAAACAATATTCACGAAATTAACGGTATGGTAAACAACACAGCTCAATTCCAACGCAATGTCATACAAAATAACTAATCAAAATGAAAATATATCGAAATCGATGAAAATAAATTTGCAATCGGAAACATTGAAATGGAATCTTATATTTAGTATAGCGTATATTATATATATATATATATATATATATATATATATATATATATATATATATATATATATATATATATATATATTTATTTATTTATTATTAAATATGACCGAAAAAGTAAGATTAACAATTCTAACACGAATTTTCTCGATCTTTGATACGTTTCTTTTCACTGTTGGTGGTAATTCAAAAATCAATTCTCCAAAATTCATTTTTTATTTCTAGTCTGATGCGACACTTGAGCGCGTTTCGTAAAACTTATTACATTTTCAAAGACTTTAGCTTACACATACACAACTGAATAGAACTTACACATCTCCGATTTGTATATATCTACATTTGAGTGAGGTGGATGGGGTGAGGTGGTATTAATAGGGTATTAAATTCCTAAACACAAGACAGAACACGAAACAATGGGTATTGAATGGAAGTGATTTGTAGAAAGCCTATTGGTCCATATTTCTTGATGCTTCTATATTGGAGCGGAGTCTTGAGGTGGGTAGAATATAGTTGTGCATTAATTGGCTGTTGATTGCTGGTGTTGACTTCTTGATGTGTAGAGCCTCGCAGACGTCAAGCCGCCTGCTATCGCTGTATCTATCGATGATTTCTGTGTTGTTAACTAGGATTTCTCTGGCGATGGTTTGGTTGTGGGAAGAGATTATATGTTCCTTAATGGAGCCCTGTTGCTTATGCATCGTTAAACGCCTAGAAAGAGATGTTGTTGTCTTGCCTATATACTGGGTTTTTTGGAGCTTACAGTCCCCAAGAGGGCATTTGAAGACATAGACGACGTTGGTCTCTTTTAAAACGTTCTGCTTTGTGTCTGGAGAGTTTCTCATGAGTAGGCTGGGTTTTTTTTCTGGTTTTATAGTAAATCGTCAGTTGTATCCTCTGATTTTTGTCTGTAGGGATAACGTTTCTATTAACAATATCTTTCAGGACCCTTTCCTCCGTTTTATGAGCTGTGGAAAAGAAGTTCCTGTAAAATAGTCTAATAGGGGGTATAGGTGTTGTGTTAGTTGTCTCTTCAGAGGTTGCATGGCGTTTCACTTTCCTTCTTATGATGTCTTCGACGAAACCATTGGAGAAGCCGTTGTTGACTAGGACCTGCCTTACCCTACAGAGTTCTTCGTCGACTTACTTCCATTCTGAGCTGTGGCTGAGAGCACGGTCTACATAAGCGTTAACAACACTCCTCTTGTACCTGTCTGGGCAGTCGCTGTTGGCATTTAGGCACATTCCTATGTTCGTTTCCTTAGTGTAGAGTGCTGTGTTAACCTCTGCTCTTTTCCATGACTGTTACATCTAGAAAGGGCAGCTTCCCATCCTTTTCCATCTCGTAAGTGAAACGCAGCACGGAACTCTGCTCAAATGCCTCCTTCAGCTCCTGCAGATGTCTGACATCAGGTACCTGTGTAAAAATGACGTCAACATACCTGCAGTATATGGCAGGTTTCAAGTTCATTTCGGCTAAGACTTTTTGCTCGATGGTACCCATGTAGAAGTTTGCAAATGCCCGATTTGCCTAATAAGCCAAGTTTTTCTGAATAAATATATTTTCTCAAATTTTTTTCTTATATAACGATAAAGCTACCCATTTCATTATGTATGAGGTCAATTTTTTTATATTGGAGTTAAAATTAACGTAGGTATATGACCGAACCAACCCTACCTAACCTAACCTATCTTTATAGATTAGGTTAGGTTAGGTTAGGTAGTTGAAAAACAATTCATGAAAACTTGGCTTATTTGGCAAATCGGGCCTTGCATAGTAGGCTGAGAAGTGCGTTCTGGCTACTAGGTACGACATATATATATATATATATATATATATATATATATATATATATATATATATATATATATATATATATATATATATATATATATATATATATATATTGTGACAGGAAAGTGTTGGAGTATAGATGTTCGGCAGTCCTCCAATGGCAGGTGTCAATGCCTGGTCACACTTACAAAAAAATGATAGACTGCTTGCCTGTTGTCTGCGGTAAGAGAGAGGGACACGTAAAACACGTAAGAGACACGTAAAACACAAAGTATGAACAATGAAACTTTAATATATTTACTTTAAACATAAATGAAAATAAAGATAAGTCCCGTGGCAATTAATAGTACAATTTAAATAACAAAGATAAATGCAAAAACACAATAGATTAAATAGTATAATGGTGAAATGGTGCTGAGAATATTAGCTATGGCTGAGACCTCCCTTAGTATACAAAAATCAGAGAGCTTAGTATGCCAGAGAGAAATGTCAACTCTAAGAGCACAAAGAATATTCTGAAGTTGATGGCTGGTCCAGGTTCAGACGTCGACTCAGGTAGATGGCACTGAGGTGCAGTGTGCAGGTGTGCGGTCGGCGAGTCACCAATCAGGAGCAGGCAGGCTGGAATGGGTAGTTGGCTGGTTGACGAGCCGGCATGGAGGGTGTGTGGAGGGGGGCTTTAGGGTACGTTTTGCCCCCTGGTCAAAACGTTTTGTGCTACTGGTGACGTATCTTGAATGTAGCATCTTATACTTGTATACTAGACGTAACTTTAGGTAGGGAAGAGCAGGCTCAATCTCTCTTGAAAGAGATTATCGTCACAATATATATATATATATATATATATATATATATATATATATATATATATATATATATATATATATATATATCCGCCCTGTTTCTTCGAGGAAGTCGAAATACCACTTAAGAGCCGCACAAAGTATGGAAAATATCGGCACAAATTGCAATATATGCATATGGAATTATATATTAATGGCATTTTTGTCCTAAAAAGGATGACTTATACTCGGAGGAGAGATCAAAAGTACACCATAACCTTCACAAGAAGACACAAGGGTAGAGCCTTAGAGTAGCTCATGTTATCTCTGCGGTTTGGGTTACCTGCTTTTGTTCTAAATATAAATATTATATATACTTTTGTTCTAAGTTTAAATAATACTACAGAAGAATTTCAGAGGCACCAAGCCGCTGCCCATACCGAGACTTTAAGTCTTCTCTGGAAAGCCATATTAGCTCACAAGAAATAGGTGATCCACGCAAGAGTCGTATAAATTGTCAACCACACTATCCTGGATAATAACATTTAATTTATTGGGCACTGGGAGCTTCGAACACCCGACCTTAACCTAACAGTTCTGTTATGTTTCGTAGCTTAGGTTTAATGAAATTTCTGTTATCTTTAACTAAAAAAAACGCAATTTACATGTAATATAATGGAAAGCTTTCCATACGAAAAATATATAATTTCAGGAAAAATAGGCTTAGGCAACTTTTCCTATTAGATTTATTATATATATATATATATATATATATATATATATATATATATATATACGATTACAAAACACTGATCATTGGTTAGCGGAAAAACTACGAAGAAATGGGAAGGGAATGTTGAACGTTTCGGGTGGTAATGATTGTTCAGAAAGGCTCTTACCACCCGAAACCGTTCAACTTTCCCTTCCCTTTTCTCTGTGGGTTTTCCACACACCACACAACCCGTTCTCGCACTTTCTTACAGTCAATATTGACTTATTAAATACGTGCATATGTGACATACTAAACATACTAGTTTACCTTGAAAAGCTTCATAGAAAACATCGACCTTACCTGACCGTCTTAGTATGTTAAGATAAGCATCTTATTGCTTCGTAATTACAATTATTACTTAACCTATACATATAATAGGTTAAGTAATAATTGTAATTACGAAGCAATAAGATGCTTATCTTAACATACTAAGAAGGTTAGGTAAAGTCGGTGTTTTCTATGAAGCTTTTCAAGGTAAACTAGTATGTTTAGTATGTCACATATGCACGTATTTAGTAAGTCAATATTGACTATACGAAAGTGCGAGAACGGGTTGCACCACAGACACAAACACACTATATATATATATATATATATATATATATATATATATATATATATATATATATATATATATATATATATATATCCTATTCAACATAATCCTCACTATCTGGGATTCGCATTGCCTCGTGTATGGCTCATGGGTTGAGACTTGATATCACAATGAGCCATCATTAATGCAGGAGAGGCGACCTGCGCTACGGACCTTCCACGGCCCGCAGTAAATCATATATAAAAACACACCGGTGGCACTTCCCGACGGTATAGTGGGATCTTGTGAGGCAGTAGAGTGCAGTTATCTCGGCTTACTGAGCATCAGATCTAATAAACCTTTACGATACCACATGCATACGTAGCTCTGAGCTCGTACTTTTGTATATAATAATTATTATATATTCGGGTGCATAGAGGACTTTAAACGAATATGTATATATATTCATTCATTCATTCTATATACTCATTCTCAATGCATCCAAATGTGAAATAATCTCCCGCAACCCAGACATCACTGGGCAAATACAAAATGTTCTTCCAGACATTCTCGTTGTCGAGCCACGGGACTGCACTCTCCTGGGTGCCCCCATTGGCCCACGAGCAATCGAGGAGGTCCTGGCTGCAAAAATCACTGACCTAAAGAGAATGCTGGACAGGATTGACAAGATTGATGCCCATGATGCTCTCTTTCTCCTCACAAGATGCCTGTCTCTCCCTAAGTTGACCTACTTTCTGAGATGTTCTCCGTCCTACAGCAGCCCTTGGACGACTCTTAGTGGGAGCAAGCAACCCTTCCTGTAAGACTCGGCGGCCTTGGTGTCCGCACAGCCTCCCAAATTGCTCTACCAGCCTTCCTTTCCTCCTCCCATGCATCGCACGACCTCGTCAGAGATATTTTACCTGCAACCCTGAGAGATTCAGCAGGAATACACGATCCTGCTTTCACTGAATGTTCAAATCAGTGGGATGTTCTTGCAGCCCCAGCAACCATTATAGAGCCAACAAAACAACACAAACAGTCCGGCTGGGACCACCCTCTAGTGGAAAAAGTAGCTGATGCCATGCTCAGCGTCGCAACATCAGACAAGGAAAAAGCCCGCCTCAGAGCAGTGCGTGCCCCCCATGCAGGAGGCTTCCTCCTGGCAGTACCCATGTCAGCAATGGGCACGTGCCTAGATCCAGAATCCCTTCGTGTAGCAGTGGCCCTCCGCCTTGTTGCTCCAATTCACACTGAATACAAGTGTATTTGCAACAGGGTGGAAGCAGACCAACACGGACTGCATGGGTTGCATTGCGGAAGCACAAAGGGCTGGCATGCAAGACACAACGAGGTCAATGACATCATTAAGAGAAGCCTCGTCTAAGCTAGGTGCCCAGCGAAGAGAGAACCTCGCATCCTAGGGGTCCAAAACCCGGATTTCCCCGCACTTCGCCCTGATGTCATCACCATATACTCATGGAAGGAGGGTAGACAGTTGGTGTGGGACTACACATGTGTATCCACCCTGGCTGACACCTATGTACACTTCGGAGCTGATCAAGCAGGTGGGGCGACCAACCACAGGGAAACAGCTAAATCACTCAAGTACAGGCGACTGGAAGGTCAATACCTCTTTGTTCCCATAGCGTCTAAGACACATGACCCCTGGGGCAAGAGTGCCTTGGGATTTCTCAAGGAATTGGGTTCCAAGCTCATTGACGTCACCAGAGACCCAAGGGCTTCCAGTTTTTTGTTTCAGCGTCTCAGTGTGGCGATCCAGAGCGGAAATGCTTGCTGCATCCTCGGTTCCTGTCCAGAAGCGGAGGAGCTTCAAGAGATCCATAACCTTTAGGCATTTGTCTACCTCATACTCTCTGACCAAACTAAATTCCAAAGGGTAACGAAGGACACTACAGCAGAACTGAAAGCAAAGGTCAACAAATTGATCAAAATTGTGAACGCAAGAAATCTGGACTCCACCTGCCAAAGATTATTGGGGAATATAAACCTGGATATGCGTATGGAAATGTCAAGACACACAAGCCTGGAAACCCACTTCGGCCAATCATCAGCCAGATACCCACACCCACGTACAGACTGGAGAAACGACTCAACGGCTTGCTGACTCCTTATGTCCCTTGCGCCTTCGGCCTGAAGTCTCCAAAGGAATTTATTGACATGCTGCGGGGAACACGGGCCACAGGGATAAGAGCCTCGTTGGACGTAGAATCTCTGTTTACCAACGTACCTGTGGATGAAACAATCGGGATGATAGCCGACAGAGTGTACTGTGATCCGGCCTGTACTCCTCTTGACATACCAGAAAACAGTCTAAGGAAACTACTCCAAGCTTGTACTAAAGAGGCGCCCTTCTTGAGCCCGGATGGACACATGTTTATGTAAAGCAGACACATGTTTATGTATGCAAGTAGATGGGGTCGCCATGTGTTCTCCCCTAGGTGTCCTGTTTGCAAACTTCTACATGGGTACCATCGAGCAAAAAGTCTTAGTCGACATGAACTTGAAACCGGCCATATACTGCAGGT
>NC_091181.1:44613892-44688892 GCF_040958095.1 Procambarus clarkii | reverse complement strand
CAAACGCTCAACTCTGAGAATTAGAATCCATTGAGCTACAGATGCTGGAATCACATAAAATTCAGGAGAGGCAAAACGTGCAAAATGCCCTAAGCGAAATATAGATGAATCCAAAATACTTTTTAACTTTTGCAAAATTTAGAACTAAAACTACATTCTGTATTGGGCTCTTGCCCAAAGGCGATAGAACCTTCACAGATGACAACATTCAAATGATTGAAATACTAATGTTACAGTGCGATACTTTTTTCAGTGAACCCCTGAACCCACATAAGATCATTGATCCAAACGAATTCTTTATGAATGTGACGCCAACATTGAAACATGTATTTATTTATTACCCTTCGCCCCCACTCGACTCTCAAGTAGCCACAGACAGCCTCCACCATGCTCTCTGCACCAGGCCAAAACTCCTGGAATTAGGTATTCATCAAGAATTGCAAAAAAACACTATTGCAGGCCCTAACAGCTTTTGGAGAGGGAGTCTAGATTCTGGTGTTATCAATGACATAATTAAAGCAGCGGAGATCGAACCACTTCACAAAGTAGTAAGTAGTAGCCAAAAATTATAGACTAAATCTTATAGAACAAAATTATAGACCAATGCTTAACGAACAAAGCTTCATATATCACAAAAAATCTTTAAAATAATTTTAAGAAGTAAGATCACAGAACACGTGGAATCACAGCGTCTACATAACCCTGGGTAACATGGGCATAGAACAGGACTCTCCTTTCCAGTCGGCCATACCACTTGGGCTGGACCGTAGAACGACGGTCTCGCTTCATGGAGGTCGGCGTTCAATTCCCGACCATACAAGTGGTTGGGCTCCATTCCTTCCAATTTCCATCCCAAATCCTTATACAGACCCCTTCCAAATGCTATATAGTTGTAATGACTGGGCGCTTTCCCTCGATAATTCCCTTCTGCCTCTCACAATTACTAGACCACAATGTCATGGCTTTAGTTGCCATGGAAGACAAACAAAACGCTGATGTAATATGCACAGATTTCGCAAAAGCTTTCGACAAATGTGACCTTGGTGTTATTGCACACAAAATGCGAACAAAGCAATTGCTGGCAGTGTAGGGAGATGTATCTCTAACTTCCTAACGAACAGAACTCAAGAGTTCAATAGTCAACAAAGTAAAATCTCAATAATACACTATGAAAAGCTTAGTCTCCCATGATTACGTGCTTCCGCTGGTACTTTTCATCATCCTCAAAACATAGAGAAGAATACAAACTAAATACTGTATCATCATTTACAGATAATATTCGAATTTTTATGAGAGTAGACAGTATAGAGGACACAGCAAACCTCCAATCCGATGTTAATCAAGTCTTTCAATGGGCCACAAACAATATGTTTAATAAAGATAAGTGAAAATTACTTATCTATGGATAAAAAGAAAATATTAAAGCAGAAACCACATATAAAACACGGTCATATCACACTACTATAAGAAAAATCAATGCAAGAGATTTAGGAGTATTCATGTCGGAAGACTTTAATTATAAACAACAAAACAAAGTTACCGTCACGACTGCAAGGAAAATGACAGGTTGGATAACAAGAACCTTCCAAACAAGAGATGCCACCCCAATGATGATACTTTTTAAGACATCAGTGCTCCATAGATTGGAATATTGTTGCACACTAACAACTCTTATTCAAAGATGGAGAAATTGTTCACCCGAAGAGCTTGCAAAGATCTTTTACCGCTAGAATCCTTTCAATAGAACATCTAAATTACTGGAACCATCAAATAATTTTAAATCTATTTCTCAGAATGCAGGCGAGAGAGATATATAATAATTTACACCTGGAAAATATTAGAAGGACTAGTTTCAAACTTGCACACAGGAATAACACCACATGAGACCAGAAGGCATGGCAGGATGTGCAGAATACTCCCACTGAGAAGCAGTGGTGCAATAGTTACGATGAGAGAGAACTCGATCTACATCAGAGGCCCGAGACTTTTCACAACTCTTTCCCTACCCATAAGGGGCATAACTGGCCGGTCTCTCTTAGTGTTCAAAAGAGAACTCGACAAGCCCTTCAAAGCATTACTGATCAAGCAGGCTGTGATTCGCACGTCAGACTACAAGCAGCCGCACGGAACAAGTTTTTTTCAACAGACCAGCAACCAGGAAGCCTGGTCAGAGACCCGGCCGCGGGGACGCTGAGCCACGGCATCATCAAGAGGTAGTAACCGTCACCAGCCAGGCTGAACCTTCACCCGGTGGGTACCTGTGCGTCGAAAGATTTCACTGTTGAAATATTGCAGGAGATCAACGAAGTATAACGTTAACAATATTGAAAGCTGCAGACGTATTAACAGCGCCAGCAGTCACGACTCCACTGCCTCACCGTGGCCGAGGGACGGAGATCCCGTACAGGTTGGAACCAAAGTCGTAAACATTCACGTAGGCTTTATAGGGTCGTAAACGCTCAAATTGGGAGTAAAAAGAACAACGTTCCGATCAAGATTTTGTAGAGAAACTGGTCCACTTCTGGCCCATGGAGGGGTATGTGGTTCAGCTCGTGAAATACGATCGTTATGAATTACAAATATTGTCCAAATGAAAGACAAATTTAAGAGTAATTACTTTTCAGTGTGATGGCTCCAAGCCTCGTAGGTATAAGTGTTGTCAAGAAGCTTGTCATTATGTGCGATGTTCTCGAGCATGGGCTGAGGTCACGGGCCGCTCACGCGATATGTTACTTGGTAAAAATCTATAAATCCAACATTATGTTTGTAACTCATCATCTATGTATGTACTTTTACCTGAACAAAAATTTGAATTTGAACCTGTCGAGGCCGAGGCATAGAAAACGTCAGTATTACGGTGCGTTGAGTTTGCCTAATTTTTTTTTTTTTTTTTACCAGATTGGTCAATTCCGTACAAAATTCGACGCATTAAATGAGTTTACGGGATGTTTTTATGCGACTGCATTCATCTGAAGACAAGAAATATGTAGATGGTTCCCTTACAATACCATTACTTGGTGATATGTCAGGATCACACTATGGCGAATTGCTATTGCAATTTGCGCTCCATTTAACACAATGTGATCATTCTGCCACACGTTTGACGCAAATATCAATGACTTCTCTGCACGGTTTAGTTTATTGTTACCGCCAGAGGCGGCTAGTTTATTGTGCACCCCATACTCATCCTGTGAGAGGTAGCGCAAAAAGCATACAGAGGGTCAAAAGGTCTTTATCAGACCTGAACTTCAATTATTACAGAAATAATTTAATTTGTCCTTCACACCTTATAATTACAATGTCAGCTAGTTACCGAGAATCTTCTATTTTAAGAATTATATATTAACAGTAAGTCATTATACATACATGGTTGGTCTTATCGCTAATACACAATTGTTTGAGCAGTGGAGATATTACAGAGTCATAGGGGAGCTGCTGTTTATTATTAGTCTTCACAATATAATACTTGTTTCTTAATCTCGTATGTTGTTTATCTACTGTAAGCGAAATATGGATACAGTGCAAGGATTTCAGGTATTTTATCCTTGGTAATAAGATAGGTTGTCATATCATACAGCGTGAGCTTAGAATTATCTCTAAATGGCTCAATTTTACTACAATCCAAGATATAGTGTTCGAGTGTGTGTCCCTGTCTTTGTCCACACACTTTACACTTTACTTCATCTAGATCCCTATACAAGCCGAACTGCCAGAGATACTTGTAGCCAAGTCTTATTCGAGCTGTGACAATGTCTGTTAGTCTACTGACTTTGTTACTTGCCCCATACACATGTTTTACTTCACACATTTAATTGTCATAAACAATGGACCTGCTAGTTTCGGTTTGCACTGTTCTACGTTCTTCAAATTCATCCGGGAGTTCTCGTCTAATGACATTTTTAAGGGACCTATTTGATCACTCAAGATTCCGTTCAATACTATCTTTGTTTACTGCAGCCTTAGCAAGGGCGTTAACTTTGTCATGTTCCTGCAGGCCAATGTGAGAAGGAATCCACAACATTTTTATATTTACCCTCTTGCTAAGTATGCTTATATTTCTATGTCTGGCTTCTGAGACAAGCACGTTATTACTTGATTGCAAACTGTTTATTGCTCGTAGTGAGGAAAGGGAGTCGGAAATAATTAAGCTGTCTACTTCAGTGTTGTCAATAATTACGAGTGCTACCAGCATTGCTACCAACTCAACTTGCATTCTGGATACCCAGTTACAAATTCTTATATTCCTTTGAATAGTGCGGGACGCAAGCAGTCCGGATCCTCTAGAACTGACTTGCGGTGTCATCTCCATCTGCATTATTGACTCAATTTAGAATATGTAATTGGGCCTTAAAAAGTATTCAAATTAAATCAAATCAGACTATTAGTCACTATTAAATGTTTTAATTTCAAGCATAAGTTTAACAGTTAACAGGATCCAACCTTATAGATGACAATGACAGTCAGGGAGGGTATCACGGCGTCTGGCGGAATCTTGTGTTTATGGGAATTTGCATCATTCACTTCCCTTATTCATCTGCACTCTCATACAAAGAGGATCAAGGAGACATCTCTCTCACCCGCGGCAATACGGGGCCTGATCAGCCCCTTTGAAACTCTCCAATTAAGGTCTCCTGTAGCTCAGATGTCTTTGATGTTGTCACGCATCGCCGGTTTTCATTACTTATCAATGAGTAACTGTTAATGGCGTACACCTGCTGTAGGGTACCTGGTGCTGACTCAAGATGAACTGAGTGTACTTCCCTAGGCGTCCTGGCTAAAATGTGCCTGCAGGGTCCAGCTAGGCTCCGAGCCACGCCTTCCCGACGTTTTTAAATTAATGCAATGACTCAATTACCAGGTTATAATTCATATTTATTTCTAAAACCTTGAATCGAATTAGCTTCAATAACTTCTACATCTAATCTGTTCCATTTATTGACCGTTCTAACACTAAAAAAAATCTTGAGTCTCTGAGACTCATTTGCCTGATGAGTTTCCTTATATGACCCTTCGTTCTGATGTTCCTAGCATTGATCAATACTGCTTTGTCTATCTTGTCAATTTCCATTAGAATTTAATATGTTATCATATCTCCCCTATTTCTCCTCCAGTGCGGTAAGGGTCCAGTGCTCTCATTATTTCCTCAAGTCGGAAAATCCGACACCATTTAATAATATCAATGCAATTGCAGATAATATTGCTGCATTGTATACCCAAGTTACTCATAGAAAATGTAACTTGTAGTGGAATTTTCCATCTATCGAAAACGGGATATCATTGCCACATACTATTATAAATTCACCAGCTATTCTGCTGGGAATTATTCTTAAATACATTAGTCTTTGGACTTTTACCATCATAAAACAAATTATTTTAATTAATTTAATTATCAATATTAAAATAGAGTAAATGTGACCCTTCTATCACTTAATGAGATCTGGACAATGTAGGCCAGTAGCGTCAGTGAGGAGGAGTGGTCAGCCATTGTTGTTGAGACCAGAGGCGCACGGGAGTAAACGGCTCCTGTTAATTTCACTTGGACGAAGTGTTATGGAAACCTAAGGTCTGCCATCATCAACACGCTGTCAACAATCACAAGGGAAGTGTTCTGCCGAAACCCATTTATCTAATCCTTTTTGGCCATTAATGTCAGTAGATAGGGTGAGCTGGTTAGAATGCGAACCTCCTAATAAAAGGTAATTAAGCCTTGGTCCTTATCTGATTCATTGTACAGTGTTTTCTCTGATATAGCTGTCATATATTAGGATTCTGGCTTTACAGCTAGCGCCCTTTGACAGGTCAAGAAGAGGAAGCAAACTTTGTGTATTAGTTACTGGGTGACGGAAGCTGCCTCACACGAGGAAATTTGGTGTCTACATCCTAGTTATATCTGGTGGACTAAGCCTGCTGTGTAATAAGATAAGGAACCTCTTCAATGTATACTAATATATGTAGTTTAATACTGTAGTTTGATTGGCTGCATATATATAAATTCAATATAACCCCCCCCCCCTAATGTGCAGTGGATCGATTTGTGAGATTATTGCAGAAATACAGTTCACTTAGCATCATACAAATTGCTATCTAGAAATATATAAATTAACGTAAATATAAATTCTATATAAATTCATATAAATTAAATTAAATATAAATCTCACAGGTCGGTTCCCACACCTCATACTTCAATCTCTTCAGTTCAAAAACGAGTCTCGTTGCATATCTCTAGACATTTTCTAGTTTCTCATTATCATTTCTCACGGAAGAGACTTCACCATTTTTCAGTATGCTGAGGATAAATTTTCAGGTGAGGGTCTCACCATTGCTGTATATAGGGCCAGGAAGGACCCTTTGTCCAAATTTCTGAAGGATACGCAGATGTTGTCCAACAGGTTAGATATGCAGCTGTTGTTATTCTTCTAATGTGAGCTTTTGGCATCAGATCTGGGATTATGTCCACTGACAGGACTTTTCTGATTGAAGATTCTGTCTTCCTTTCATCCTATTCTGCCGCAATGGGCTTCGAACTCTTTTTATCAGTTGCCATAACTTTGCATTTGGCTGGGTTAGACTTTAGCGGCCATTTCTAAGACCACTTCTGGGGTATGTCTAAATTCGTTTGCATTGCCTCATTATCTGTCTTCTGTTCAGTTCTTCAAAAAACTTTTCTCATTAGTTTTCCTGCTGCAAATATCTATGTCGCGTGTGAGTGTTAGTGTGTGTGTGTGTGTGTGTGTGTGTGTGTGTGTGTGTGTGTGTGTACTCACCTAATTGTGAGTACACACACACACACACACACACACACACACACACACACACACACACACACACTAACACTCACACGTGTGTGTGTGTGTGTGTGTGTGTGTGTGTGTGTGTGTGTGTGTGTGTGTGTACTCACCTAGTTGTGCTTGCGGGGGTTGAGCTCTGGCTCTTTGGTCCCGCCTCTCAACTGTCAATCAACAGGTGTACAGGTTCCTGAGCCTATTGGGCTCTATCATTTCTACACTTGAAACTGTGTATGGAGTCAGCCTCCACCACATCACTTCCTAATTCATTCCATTTGTCAACCACTCTGACACTAAAAAAGTTCTTTCTAATATCTCTGTGGCTCATTTGGGCACTCAGTTTCCACCTGTGTCCCCTAGTGCGTGTGCCCCTTGTGTTAAACAGCCTGTCTTTATCAACCCTGTCGATTCCCTTGAGAATCTTGAATGTGGTGACTTTCCCCCCCTCCCTAACTCTTCTGTCTTCCAACGAAGTGAGGTTTAATTCCCGTAGTCTCTCCTCGTAGCTCATACCTCTCAGCTCGGGTACTAGTCTGGTGGCAAACCGTTGAACCTTTTCTATTTTAGTCTTATGCTTGACTAGATATGGACTCCATGCTGGAGCCGCATACTCCAGGATTGGTCTGACATATGTGGTATATAATGTTCTGAAAGATTCCTTACACAAGTTTCTAAAGGCCGTTCTTATGTTAGCCAACCTGGCATATGCTGCTGATGTTAAACTCTTGATATGAGCTTCAGGGGACCGGTCTGGCGTGATATCTACCCCCAGGTCTTTCTCTCTGACTCTGGAAGTATTTCATCTCCCAAATGGTGCCTTTTATCTGGTCTCCTGCTTCCTACAACTATCTTCATTACATTACATTTGCTTGGGTTAAACTCTAACAGCCATTTGTTCGACCATTCCTGCAGCTTTTCCAGGTCCTTTTGAAGTCTCAAGCTGTCCTCCTCTGTTTTAATCCTTCTCATAATTTTGGCGTCGTCAGCAAACATTAAGAGGAATGAGTCTATACCCTCTGGGAGATCATTTACGTATATCAGAAACAGGATAGGTCCAAGTACAGAGCCCTTTGGGACTCCACTGGTGACTTCACGCCAGTCTGAGGTCTCACCCCTCACTGTAACACTCTGCTTCCTATTGTTTAGGTACTCCCTTATCCACTGGAGCGCCCTACCAGTTACTCCTGCCTGTTTCTCCAGCTTATGCATCAACCTTTTATGGGGTACTGTGTCAAAGGCTTTCCGACAGTCCAAAAAAATGCAGTCCGCCCACCCTTCTCTTTCTTGTTTAATCTTTGTCACCTGATCGTAGAATTCTATCAAGCCTGTAAGGCAAGATTTACCCTCCCTGAACCCATGTTGATGGGTTGTCACGAAGTCTCTTCTCTCCAGATGTGTTACTAGGTTTTTTCTCACAATCTTCTCCATCACCTTGCATGGTATACAAGTTAAGGACACTGGTCTGTAGTTCAGTGCCTCTTGTCTGTCACCCTTTCTGTATATTGGTACTACATTAGCAGTCTTCCATATTTCTGGTAGATCCCCCGTTTCCAGTGACCTACTATACACTATGGAGAGTGGTGAGCAAAGTGCTCCTGCACACTCTTTCAATACCCATTGCGAGATTCCATCTGGCCCAACAGCTTTTCTCACATCCAGCTCCAATAGGTGCTTCTTGACCTCATCTCTTGTAATTTCGAAGCTCTCCAAGGTCACCTGGTTTGCTGCCACCTCTTCTAGCGCCGTGACATCTCCCTGTTCTATTGTAAAGACCTCCTGGAACCTTTTGTTGAGTTCTTCACACACCTCTTTGTCATTCTCTGTGTACCTGTCCTCGCCCACCCTAAGTTTCATCACCTGTTCCTTCACTGTTGTCTTCCTCCTGATGTGACTGTGTGGTAGCTTTGGTTCGGTCTTGGCTTTATTATCTATATCATTTTCATACCTTTTCTCAGCTGCTCTTCTCACACTAACATACTCGTTCCTGGTTCTCTGGTATCTCTCTCTACTTTCTGGTGTTCTGTTATTACGGAAGTTCCTCCATGCCCTTTTGTTCAGCTCCTTTGCTTTCAAACATTCCCTATTAAACCACGGATTCTTCCTTTGCTTCTCTGTTTTTTTTTTCTGTGTGTGTGTGTGTGTGTGTGTGTGTGTGTGTGTGTGTGTGTGTGTGTGTGTGTGTGTGTGTGTGTGTGTGTGTGTGCGTGTGTGTGTACTCACCTACTTGTACTCACCTAGTTGTGCTTGTGGGGGTTGAGCTCTGGCTCTTTGGTCCCGCCTCTCAACCGTCAATCAACAGGTGTACAGGTTCCTGAGCCTATTGGGCTCTATCATATCTACACTTGAAACTGTGTATGGAGTCAGCCTCCACCACATCACTTCCTAATGTATTCCATTTGTCAACCACTCTGACACTAAAAAAGTTCTTTCTAATATCTCTGTGGCTCATTTGGGCACTCAGTTTCCACCTGTGTCCCCTAGTGCGTGTGCCCCTTGTTTTAAACAGCTTGTCTTTATCAACCCTGTAGATTCCCTTGCGAATCTTGAATGTGGTGATCATGTCCCCCCTAACTCTTCTGTCTTCCAACGAAGTGAGGTTTAATTCCCGTAGTCTCTCCTCGTAGCTCATACCTCTCAGCTCGGGTACTAGTCTGGTGGCAAACCTTTGAACCTTTTCCAGTTTAGTCTTATACTTGACAAGATATCTACTCCATGCTGGAGCCGCATACTCCAGGATTGGTCTGACATATGTAGTATATAATGTTCTGAAAGATTCCTTACACATGTTTCTAAAGGCCGTTCTTATGTTAGCCAACCTGGCATATGCCGCTGATGTTATCCTCTTGATATGAGCTTTGATGTGTGTGTGTGTGTGTGTGTGTGTGTGTGTGTGTGTGTGTGTGGGTGCGTGTGTGTGTGCGTGCGTGCGTGCGTGCGTGCGTGCGCGTGCGTATAAACACCTTATAATATAAATCACTGACAAAGTGGGCCACATGCCACAAAAGAACTCATGACAGTGAAGTATTATCCCCAGATCCTCTATATTCACGGCGGGGGTCGCGCTCCCGAGGTCCCTCTCCAACCTTCATTTCCACCACACACTCCCTCCCCAGCACCCGGTAACACGGCCAGTGTGACCCACTCAGCAGACATGGGGACTGCCAGTGTCACCCACTCAGCAGACATGGGGACTGCCAGTGTAACCCACTCAGCAGACATGGGGACTGCCAGTGTGACCCACTCAGCAGACATGGGGACTGCCAGTGTGACCCACTCAGCAGACATGGGGACTGCCAGTGTCACCCACTCAGCAGACATGGGGACTGCCAGTGTCACCCACTCAGCAGACATGGGGACTGCCAGTGTGACCCACTCAGCAGACATGGAGACTGCCAGTGTGACCCACTCAGCAGACATGGGGACTGCCAGTGTGACCCACTCAGCAGACATGGGGACTGCCAGTGTGACCAACTCAGCAGACTAACTCAGCAGACATGGTGACTACACATTTTGAAACACACATGGACAGAAACTAAGAGAAGTCTCCTTCCTTACTGGACTAGATAATGTCACTAACACAGAAATCACACTAACGTGATGCATCAAATGAACAAATCCACAAGGGCCGTGACGAGGATTCGAACCTGTGTCCGGGAGCATCCCAGACGCTGCCTTAATCGACTGAGCTACGACATGGTGAGAGAGTTGAAACCGAAGTTCTACTGAACTTACTGGATCCCGCAGCCTCTCAGAGGCACAAGGAGAGGAGAGGCTGCAGGATCCAATAAGTTCATTAGAACTTCGGTTTCAACTCTTTTACCATGCCGTAGCTCAGTCGATTAAGGCAGTCTGTGGGATGTTCTCTGACGCAGGTTCGAATCCTCGTCACGGACCTAGTGGATTTGTTCACGATGCCGCCTACCACGAGGGTGACAATCAGAAGAACCTCAGCTTTCATGGTAAATCTTCATATTTACAATTTTCTTCAGATTACGGAATAAAAATAGAAAGATCGAGAGGGAGGGAGAGAGGGAGGTAGGGGGCCAGAGTGAGAGGGAGGGAGAGAGGGTCTAGAGAGAGAGGGAGGCAGGGGTCTAGAGCAACAGGGAGGGAGGGAGGGAGGGAGGGGCTAGAGATAGAGGGAGGAAGGGTCTAGAATGGGAGGGAGGGAGGGAGGGAGAGGATAGAGGGAGAGGGAGGGTGGGAGGGGGGTTAGAGTGAAAGGGATGGAGGGGCTTGAGCGAAAGGGAGGGAGAGAGGGGCTAGAGCAAGAGGGAGGGAGCGGCAAGAAAGAGGGCGGGAGGGTCTAGTGTGAGAGGGAGGGAGGGGCAAGAGCGAGAGGGAAGAAGGGTCTAGAATGAGAGGGAGGGAGGGTCTAGAGTGAGAGGGAGGGAGGGTCTAGAGTGAGAGGGAGGGAGGGTCTAGAGTGAGAGGGAGGGAGGGTCCAGAGTGAGAGGGATGGAGCGGCTAGAGTGAGAGGAAGGGAGTGGCTAGAGTGAGAGGGAGGGAGGGGCTAGAGTGAGAGAGATGAAGGGGCTAGAGTGAGAGGGAGGGAGGAGCTAAAGTGAGAGGGAGGGAGGGGCTAGAGTGAGAGGGAGGGAGGGGCTAGAGTGAGAGGGAGGAAGGGGCTAGAGCGAGAGGGAGGGAGGGGCTAGAGTGAGAGGGAGGGAGGGGCTAGAGTGAGAGGGAGGGAGGGGCTAGAGTGAGAGGGAGGGAGAGGCTAGAGTGAGAGGGAGGGAGGGAGGGGCTAGAGCGAGAGGGAGGGAGGGGCTAAGTGAGAGGGAGGGAGGGGCTAGAGTGAGAGGGATGAAGGGGCTAGAGTGAGAGGGAGGAAGGGGTTAGAGTGAGAGGGATGAAGGGGCTAGAGCGAGAGGAAGGGAGGGGCTAGAGTGAGAGGGATGAAGGGGCTAGAGCGAGAGGAAGGGAGGGGCTAGAGTGAGAGGGAGGGAGGGGCCAGAGTGAGAGGGAGGGAGGGTCAAGAATGAGAGGGAGAGAGGGTCTAGAGCGAGCGGTAGGGAGGTGCTAGAGCGAGAGGGAGGGAGAGAGGGGCCAGAGCAAGAGGGACTGAGGGTCTAGAGTGTGAGGTGGGGAGGGGTCTGAGCGAGAGCGAGAGAGAGAGAGAGAGAGAGAGAGAGAGAGAGAGAGAGAGAGAGAGAGAGAGAGAGAGAGAGAGAGAGAGAGAGAGAGAGAGAGAAGAGAGAAGAGAGAAGAGAGAAGAGAGAAGAGAGGAGAGAGGAGAGAGAGAGCTAGAGAGAAGAGAGAAGAGAGAAGAGAGGAGAGAGAGAGAGAGAGAGAGAGAGAGAGAGAGAGAGAGAGAGAGAGAGAGAGAGAGAGAGAGAGAGAGGGAGAGAGAGGAGAAATATATATAGGGAAGGAGAAGAAGAATATAAGAGAGAGTGGGAGGAAGGGCCGCGTACCAAGCATTGGACCTGTTAGGGGTGACGACATTCCAAGCTCTGAATATTAGTAAGATTAATGTGCTTGATTATCAGGCGACACACGCACAGCTGTCCTCTGTTGACTCTACCTCACCTCACTCTACATCACCATGTTCTCTCACCTTCCTCCTCCTCCTCCCCCTCCCTCTCTCTCTTTCTCTCTCTCTCTCTCTCTCTCTCTCTCTCTCTCTCTCTCTCTCTCTCTCTCTCCCTGTTCCTCAACACTCTCCCTCCCTGTCACCATACAGGTCTCAATCCCCCTCTAAATATTTTCTATAAGCCCCTTCCATTTTCCAAACCCTTCCTTCTCATTGCATTCAATTCCCGTCAACTCTCGCTTAACCCTCTTTTGAACTCATCTTATCCCTACCACTTGCACTAAGCCCCTTTCCCACAACCTCTTTCTTACCCTCTCTCACCCAAACCACTCTCTGCACCCCTCTCAACCCCTTATCTTGCTAATATATCTTGTCTAGACAATTCTTACTTGTCGACCAGACCACACACTAGAAGGTGAAGGGAGGACGACATTTCGGTCCGTCCTGGACCATTTTCAAGTCGATTGAGAATGGCTCACAAACGACTTGAGAAAGGTCCAGGACGGACCGAAACGTCGTCGTCCCTTCACCTTCTAGTGTGTGATCTGGTCTACATTCTTCAGCCAGGTTATTGTGACTCATTGCCTGCATTTCCTACTTTTATTCTTCCATTTTTAAGCTTCACCCATTACTATGCATCATTCTTTCGTTGCTGCTTTCATAAAAGTTCACTTTCAATAGGCGTCCAACACCACCACACAGCCGTACGCCAGGCCTTGGGAACCTGTCATTGCTTATGAGTTGCGGGGTCGCTTCTTATTCAAGAAAGCTGAATACATCCGGCTGTCAGCAGCTGTCACGGGCTGCTTCCTGGGGGTGGAGGCCTGGTCGAGGACCGGGCCGCGGGGACACTAAAGCCCCGAAATCATCTCAAGATAACCTCTCAAGATAACATCATCATAAAGCTCCTCCCAAGGATAAGCACTCAGTGGTTCAGGACAATGTGAAAGTGCGAGTGGAGAGAGAGTTAAAGCGGTCTACTTAAGCCCTATTTCAGGGGCCAGATTCACGAAGCAGTTACGCAAGTACTGACGAACGTGTACATCTTTCCTCAATCTTTGGCTGCCTTGTTTACAATTATTAAACAGGTAAGCAGCTCCGAAGCACCAGGAAGCTGTTTATAACAATAAGAACAGTTGATTGCTAAATTTTCATACTTGAAAACTGTTTAATAAATGTAACCAAAGACGTCAAAGATTGAGGAAATATGTACACGTTCGTCAGTACCTGCGTAACTGCTTTGTGAATCTAGCCCCAGCCCTGGTGTGCGGCTGTGGTGGTGGTGGTGTTGGAAACCGTAAATTGGAAGTTGGTAAATTCATTGTTACCATCTTTCAAGATCGAACAGCATGTCATTTTCATGCGTCAATTTCTAACTAGAACTCACTTAAGACAACGTTTTCTTCCTTACATAAGTTCTTCCACTCATATTAAAAAAGTATACATAATGATTTTATAACATTTGTGAATTTAAAGTGAATCAAGGAGGCAGATAGCATGAACCTTCATTTTCAGAAAGCTTTTGATAAGGATTTATATTAAAGATTCATGTAATGCTATATTTTTATGATGCAGATGCTGATGTACTATAATGACTTCCATGTATTGTCAACTTGCCTTTATCATATATTGTCTTCCTGCCCTTCATATATTGTCTCCTTGCCCTCTATATATATTGTCTCCTTGATCTCCATATTGTCTCCTTGCCATCCCTATATTGTCTCCGTGACCTCTATATACTGTCTCCTTGCCCTCCATATATTATCACCTTGCCCTTAATATACTGCCTCCTTTCCCTCCATATATTGTCTCCTTGTCCTCCATATATTGTCATCTTGCCCTTAATATATTGCCACCTTGCCCTCCATGTATTGTCATCGTGTCCTCCATATATCACCTTGCCCACCATATATCGGCATCTTGCCCTCCATGCATTGTCACATTGCCCTCAGGGCTTTAACAAATATATTGTATTATTTCTAAGCTAAAATAAAGAATTTCACGTTCATTTATTTTGGTATTAGAGGGAGGGTTTGATTTACAAAACAACTGAAGGTCCTGAACCGGTTCAATACTTCATTTATTTCAATGACTTTGGTAACGGATGTGCTGTTCATTACGCAAATTAGGAGAGATACTTAACCATGGAGGAAAGAAGCGATCACATTACTCAGTCAATTAATTAATCAATCACATTAATCAATGTTTGCACATTTATAATTTACTGCGTTTATACAATTCAAGTACAGTATTTATTTATGCAGGGAGAATAACACTAATAATACCAGGCTGAATTTCGAGGCAAATTGTGTTAGCTCTCTTTGATCTCTCTCTCTCTCTCTCTCTCTCTCTCTCTCTCTCTCTCTCTCTCTCTCTCTCTCTCTCTCGTTAAAATTGCCCATTCAAATATAATGATCAAAATACGATTTATTAGAAATAGAATAACAATCTTTTCAGTCCAAGGAAGGTAAATCCTTTGATATAATCGACTATAAATTATGAAACAACGCGCAATAATAAATTGCTGGAATATTTTATTTTATTTGTTGAAAGTTTGTTTGATATAAAAGCACTTTAAATCTGCTGATTACATGGTTCACATTATTTACATATTGCCTACACCGCCAAAGACGAATATGGGCTACATACTGAACCCTCAACACAAAAACCAACCAGCTTACTAGCGCCCAATTCCCATATGTAGGAACAAGAGACAAGTGATTTGAGATAAATCCTGTCCATTAGACCCTTAACTTCTACGCAGAATTGAAGAACCATTGAACCACCTCCCCGGGATAAAATTAGAGTTTAGGAGACACTGAATCACTCAAACTTACCCATCAACATCGGCTACGGTGATGTTGACGACACATTGCACTAACAACCACGACAGCTCCAACATAGAACCTTTGGTATAGCCTTTAGACACGACTGTCTCGTGTGTTGGAACCACCAGACAGACGCATCAGTAATCGGTCACCTTCTACGGTGTGACGTGGACCACCAGGTGGCCTTCACTCCAACAGAACTTGAAGTTCTTCACTCCAACAGAACTTGAAGCTCTTCACTCCAACAGAACTTGAAGCTCTTCACTCCAACAGAACTTGAAGTTCTTCACTCCAACAGAACTTGAAGTTCTTCACTCCAACAGAACTTGAAGTTCTTCACTCCAACAGAACTTGAAGTTCTTCACTCCAACAGAACTTGAAGCTCTTCACTCCAACAGAACTTGAAGCTCTTCACTCCAACAGAACTTGAAGTTCTTCACTCCAACAGAACTTGAAGTTCTTCACTCCAACAGAACTTGAAGCTCTTCACTCCAACAGAACTTGAAGCTCTTCACTCCAACAGAACTTGAAGCTCTTCACTCCAACAGAACTTGAAGCTCTTCACTCCAACAGAACTTGAAGTTCTTCACTCCAACAGAACTTGAAGTTCTTCACTCCAACAGAACTTGAAGTTCTTCACTCCAACAGAACTTGAAGTTCTTCACTCCAACAGAACTTGCCACCGTGACGAGGAAAGGGAATGAACTAACAACCAGAGAAAACAAAATGGAGTATAACCACCACCACAGATTAGTTCTAAACACCCGCCTTCTTACACAGACGATTGAAAAACGAAGGTGGACCAATTAGGGGGAAGAGAGAGCTACATCTTGGCCACCAACCCCCACCTTGACGATTGTGAGTAGTGAGAAAACGAGAGCGACAGATCTTACCAAACACACCACTGCACACGTCTCTTGAGATCTGGCACTGGAACCTGTGATTCAACTGCGACTCCAATTCACCCAACCTTTCAGAAACTTCTGGTCAAAAGTTTTAAAGAAAATTAAGCTTTTCGCAATCACATATACTCGTTTGGAACGGTAAGTAGGATATGAGGGAGTACATGAGCCTGCAGCATATGAGAGTGTACATAATCTTGCAGCATATGAGAGTGTACATAATCTTGCAGCATATGAGAGTGTACATAATCTTGCAGCAAATGAAAGTGTACATAATCTTGCAGCATATGAGAGTGTACATAATCTTGCAGCATATGAGTGTACATAATTTATGCAGCATATGAGAGAGTACATAATTTATGCAGCATATGAGTGTTCATAATCTTGCAGCATATGAGAGTGTACATAATCTTGCAGCATAAGAGAGTGTACATAATCTTGTAGCAAATGATACTGTACATAAGCCTGCAGCAAATGATACTGTACATAAGCCTGCAGCATACGATAGTGTACATAAACCTGCAGCATATGAGAGTGTACATAAGCCTGCAGCATAAGTGTTCATAATCTTGCAGCATATGAGAGTGTACATAATCTTGCAGCATATGAGAGTGTACATAATCTTACAGCATATGAGAGTGTACATAAGCCTACACAATATGAGAGTGTACATAATCTTGCAGCACATGAGAGTGTACATAATCTTGCAGCATATGAGTGTGTTCATAATCTTGCAGCATATGAGAGTGTACATAATCTTGCAGCATATGAGAGTGTACATAATCTTGCAGCATGTGAGAGTGTTCATAATCTTGCAGCATATGAGTGTACATAATTTATGCAGCATATGAGAGTGTACATAATTTATGCAGCATATGAGAGTGTACATAATCTTGCAGCATATGAGAGTGTACATAATCTTGCAGCATATGAGGGAGTACATAAGCCTGCAGCATATGAGAGTGTTCATAATCTTGCAGCATATGAGAGTGTACATAATCTTGCAGCATATGAGAGTGTGCATAATCTTGCAGCATATGAGAGTGTACATAATTTATGCAGCATATGAGAGTGTACATAATCTTGCAGCATATGAGAGTGTACATAATCTTGCAGCATATGAGGGAGTACATAAGCCTGCAGCATACGATAGTGTACATAATCTTGCAGCATATGAGAGTGTACATAATCTTGCAGCATATGAGGGCGTACATAAGCTTGCAGCATTTGAGAGTGTTCATAATCTTGCAGCATATGAGAGTGTACATAATCTTGCAGCATATGAGAGTGTACATAATCTTGCATCATATGAGAGTGTACATAATATTGCAGCATATGAGAGTGTTCATAATCTTGCAGCATATGAGAGTGTTCATAATCTTGCAGCATATGAGAGTGTACATAATCTTGCAGCATATGAGAGTGTACATAAGCCTGCAGCATATGAGAGTGTACATAATCTTGCAGCATATGAGAGTGTTCATAATCTTGCAGCATATGAGAGTGTACATAATCTTGCATCATATGAGAGTGTACATAATATTGCAGCATATGAGTGTGTTCATAATCTTGCAGCATATGAGAGTGTTCATAATCTTGCAGCATATGAGAGTGTACATAATCTTGCAGCATATGAGAGTATACATAAGCCTGCAGCATATAAGAGTGTACATAATCTTGCAGCATATGAGAGTGTACATAATTTATGCAGCATATGAGAGTGTACATAATCTTGCAGCATACGAGAGTGTACATAAGCCTGCAGCATACGATAGTGTACATAAACCTGCAGCATATGAGAGTGTTCATAATCTTACAGCATATGAGAGTGTACATAAGCCTGCAGCATATGAGTGTTCATAATCTTGCAGCATATGAGAGTGTACATAATCTTGCAGCATATGAGAGTGTACATAATCTTGCAGCATATGAGAGTGTACATAATCTTGCAGCATATGAGGGAGTACATAAGCCTGCAGCATATAAGAGTGTACATAAGCCTACAGGATATGAGAGTATACATAATCTTGCAGCATATGAGAGTGTACATAATCCTGCAGCATATGAGAGTGTACATAATCCTGCAGCATATGAGAGTGTACATAATCTTGCAGCATATGAGAGTGTACATAATCTATGCAGCATATGAGAGTGCACATAATCTTGCAGCATATGAGAGTGTACATAATCTTGCAGCATATGAGAGTGTTCATAATCTTGCAGCATATGAGAGTGTTCATAATCTTGCAGCATATGAGTGTATACATAATCTTACAGCATATGAGAGTGTACATAATCTTGCAGCATATGAGAGTGTTCATAATCTTGCAGCATATGAGAGTTTTCATAATCTTGCAGCATATGAGAGTGTACATAATCTTGCAGCATATGAGTGTACATAATCTTGCAGCATATGAGTGTGTACATAATCTTGCAGCATATGAGTGTACATAATCTTGCAGCACATGAGAGTGTACATAATCTTGCAGAAAATGAGAGTGTACATAATCTTGCAGCATATAAGAGTGTACATAATCTTGCAGCATATGAGGGAGTACATAAGCCTGCAGCATATATGAGTGTACATAATTTTGCAGCATATGAGAGTGTACATAATCTTGCAGCATATGAGTGTACATAATCTTGCAGCATATGAGTGTACATAATCTTGCAGCATATGAGTGTGTACATAATCTTGCAGCATATGAGTGTACATAATCTTGCAGCACATGAGAGTGTACATAATCTTGCAGAATATGAGAGTGTACATAATCTTGCAGCATATAAGAGTGTACATAATCTTGCAGCATATGAGGGAGTACATAAGCCTGCAGCATATATGAGTGTACATAATTTTGCAGCATATGAGAGTGTACATAATTTTGCAGCATATGAGAGTGTACATAATCTTGCAGCATATGAGAGTGTACATAATCTTGCAGCATATGAGTGTGTACATAATCTTGCAGCATATGAGTGTGTACATAATCTTGCAGCATATGAGAGTGTACATAATCTTGCAGCATATGAGAGTGTACATAATGTTGCAGCATATGAGGGACTACATAAGCCTGCAGCATATAAGAGTGTACATAATCTTGCAGCATATGAGAGTGTACATAATCTTGCAGCATATGAGAGTGTACATAATCTTGCAGCATATGAAAGTGTACATAAACCTTCAGCACATGACGGTGTACATAATGTCAGGCAGGACATAAAAGTGTACACTTGCAATGCAGGATGTGTGACAGCCAGGCGTTATGTGGATGTGTGTATGTATCTACACATGTTACATGTAATTCACATTAACACTCTGAAAGCCTGATGTAATGCAATTGGCAAACATGTTGGACTCGGTCCTATGGTATATTTGTGTATAGTAGTGTAGAGGACAGGGATGTTCGTTTGTGTGTATATATATACACGTGTGTATACGAGGTTATCAGAAGGCATGTTTGCTATGTGCTTGTCTGTGACCTGGTATTCGTGATGACGTGTTTGGTGATTACAGGATTAATGTTACGATCATGGTAATCCGGTTTGTTTTTCTTAATGGTGGGGGGCCAGTTTGTTTTGTTTACAGATAGGGGGGGGGAGCCTTGCGTGTTTTATTTATTTAATATATATATATTGTGCATGTTTCCTCAGGATGTGGTATACAATGTGTCAGAAAACTTTCATTAACTTCGTCCAGGCAAGATGAGAGGTGTTAGTGGGTGGGGTGACGGGGTAGTGTCGGACGAGTGAAAGACGGGGTGTTGGACGAGTGAAAGACGGGGTGTCGGACGAGTGAACGACGGGGGTGTCGGACGAGTGAACGACGGGGGTGTCGGACGAGTGAACGACGGGGTGTCGGACGAGTGAACGACGGGGTGTCGGACGAGTGAACGACGGGGTGTCGGACGAGTGAACGACGGGGTGTCGGACGAGTGAACGACGGGGTGTCGGACGAGTGAACGACGGGGTGTCGGACGAGTGAACGACGGGGTGTCGGACGAGTGAACGACGGGGTGTCGGACGAGTGAACGACGTGGTTCGGACGTGAGAACAGGGTAATGTCGGATGAAAGAAAAGGGTAGAGTGGGATGAGAGAATACGGTATTTTGTCATTCGAGAGACGAGGGTATTTTCAGACGAAAGAAGAGAGAACTGAAGCATGCTATCCATGAGACTACCGACACCATTACATTATCTGCAAACGAGAGAACGAATTTCTATCGAAATTCCTTTAAAGCCGTAACTGAGCGGTCTATGGGGTACTCTGTCTCTCTAGCTTGCAGGCCACGTGGCCATCCCAACCAAGCTGATCACGTAACTGCCGCTCAAACTTACCAAATTCCCCCTTGACAGCCTGTACTGTTGTTCCTGCCGTATATCATGTATAGATTGGCGTCGTGGGCTATATTTAGCGTGTGGTGTGACACCATGTTTATTGACCCCCGAGACTTTTATTAGAATTATTTTAAACTTTCTGCCATATCTCTCACTCCAAGTTGACGTTTCATTGTGCAGATATGGGACCTGACCTTCCAGTGTACTGTAATCTGACTTGACTTCAATATCAGATATGTTGTTAAAATGTATTGTAGCAGAATATATGAACATATTCATATGAGCATGCAATATCTGATGGGTGATTGACAATATGTCTCGTTTCTTGTCACGTGTAATGTTCTGGCATGTCATATATGTCAGACATATTGCAGATTCATTATAAATGTCTTATTGTGTTCTTTTCCTTTTAAATTTAAAGTCATGTATTAGGATGTGGTGATGGCGTGCCCTGTCCCTTCTGAACAACCCACCATAAACCGTGAGTGTAGGTCGAGTGCATACGTCCTTACCATACAACCAACCACAACCAAAAGAGTGCTTGCACTTCAGCCAGCAGGTCACCCCGTACACTTCCTGCTCTTGGAGAGTGGCTCAGCATCACACGTTTAGGTGATGTGGCTCTATCACTAACCTCGTTCTCACGTGCACACACCCACTCGAGCCGCCGTGACTCCCCACTCTCTTCTTATTTGGTATGATCTCCTCAATCCCCTTTTCTGAAATATTACTCTGTATACCCTGTCCACAGCTAAGGTTCTTGGTTCTCTCTCTCTCTCTCTTTTCTACTTTCTGGGAAGCCTCACTAGGACAAGAGCAAACACCTGTTAACTACACAGATTTAATAACAAAACAGAAACATATACAAAACATTCACAAATAATACAAGGGAATATAAATCTTTACACTCTATGATATTATAACATGATTGCAGATCAAATCCATCAGGACTCTATCAATCACTTAACCCCTGGAAACACAAACCGAAACTGTCTCTATTTTCCGCTTGTCACAACTTGTAATAAAGTTGTTACATTTTGGCTTTACGTGTTTATGACGTAATAGAACGTTGTTACAACTTGCTATATTGGTTGTTATAACTGGTTAGGAGGTGTTAAGACTTGTTCAAACGTTGTACCAACGTCGTAGTTTCGGTGTGTGTTTGGTGGGATTATACCAAGTGGTCACCCAACTTCTGGCTTGCCACTTACACTATCCACCTCACCAAGTGGATAAAACTTACAAGATAAATACGGCACTATCAGCCCTAGTACATATATATCTCTCTGCAGGTAATTCAGCCTACGGTTGTAATTCAATAAACTTCAATATAAATATTCCTAGGCATAGAAATGATAATCAATCACCCACCTTTCGCTGCGTCTTGCACGCTAACGACAATTAAACACTCTACTAACTTCCTACAAGTGGTCAACAAGAACTTCCTTCCCACATCTGCAAGTTCACTACCCTGACATCATCAGGTTCTTCCGGGTTTATCTACCAGGATCCTCTGCAGCTCTTCCAGGCTGCTGTACAATGAAGTTTTCCTTATACTCCTGTGGTACTTCACTACTAATTCCACAGAAGCATGTGAGACTTCAATCCACTGCTCCTCTTCACGCAGTATGAAGTTCCAATTCCTCACTATGGGGCTTACTCTTCCACAGAGAACATCATCTACCCCCTACAGGCTTGAAGTTCCAATCATCAACTTCTTCTCTGGTCTCAGAGTACTCCCATCAACTTCTTCCTCAGGACAAACCACAGAATTAGATCTACAAGGGCGCTTGCTGGCCTCAGCGTCAGACGTTGACGCGCTCCTTAGACCACCAAATTGCTATTTAAACTTCTCTACAGGGCTTCTCCCCTTCCAAACTCGAGCACGATGTTGTTCCCCAGGCTTCATACAAGAACGCCTAAATAATTCTCCTCTTGACGGAGCACGTAATCGGAGAATCTTCCTCTGCTATCAGAAGCTTAGAAACACTGCATCCTGCTTCCACGACGGCTGTTACTCAAGTAAAGTCAAAACCCCTGACATGAGGCCCATGCCTTCCTCACAAACTTTTTTGACATCTCATGTCAAGTCGTTTATGTACACATTCATTCACTGCCCATGCTTTTAACTGTTTGCTAAATCTAAGCGAATGTTTACTATATACATTCACATGTCTATGTGTCTTTGACCTCTTAGTTAGATCAGGCTTGGCTAAATAACTCTCAAGGGTAGACTCGTTTCTCAGGCAGCCTGGGATCATAACACATGTCATCTGTTATTTGGGTCCAGTCACATCTGAAGAGCAGCTCACTTCCCATCTTCTCTGCAGGCATATATATAGTACAGTATATATGTTGTATCTAATATGACAAGTTATCTAATAAACCAAACTTTCCTGAAATATAATATTTACACGATTTTTTCCTGAGGGAATAACAAAGCTTACATTTATATAATGCATTTCATTAAAAAAAATATTATTTGAGTTAAAAAAAACATAAATTGGATCAAACCTATCCTAAGGAAATTAATATAAAAATTAGTAATTCATGTTCTTAATATGATAATATTAATTAGAATACACCAAATGGGAAATAGATTTATGAAAATAACGAAAACCACTCTGTTAGGCAAATTGGGCCTTGCATACTAGACCGAGTAGTGCGTTCTGGCTATTAGGTACGACACATATATATATATATATATATATATATATATATATATATATATATATATATATATATATATATATATATATATATATATATATATATATATATATATATATAGGGGGGTAACACCTCTGGTGCAATTATAGGGACCCACAGCCTCAGAGAAGGGAACACAGAGCATTCAGGGAAAAACTTGCCATTTAACTCTGAATACGTAAGTGTGTTCGCTTCTCCTACCACCCTATATATTATATATATATATATATATATAGATATAGTCACGGGGGTGGGGGGATGGCTGGGATTCCGCTAGCGAGGAGCTGCTAGGGCCTCAGAAGGCAGAATACTCAGCCCCTCCAACTCTCGGGATTCACCGGTGTCTCCTGGTCCCATCAGGAGAGGACCAGTAATACCCACCCCCGCAGGTCTTTGCTCTCAGCACTGGGGGTGCCACTGATTCACCCTGGGAGCCCTTCAGTCAACCACGGGGAAACTGCTATTAGCAATTCCGGCCTAGACCCGTGAAGGATTGAAGGAAAACCCAGGCTTATCTTTTAACAATAACTTTCCCAAAGTCTTGCCTGCCAGACAAAAAGGTTGCAGGAATTCCTTTCCCGCCTGCCTTCCCTATCTTCTTTTAACAAGGTCGCCAGCTGGGTTGATATATTTGCACCCCATCAATGCAGTTCAGTGGGTGTATTCTATACTGCTTGTTGCCACAGTGTTGCTACTACTATAGATCTGACACTGGACTGTCAGCCCTAGGTACTCCCATAAAATTCTGTGTGGCTTTTCCTCTCTCTAGCCACTACATTGCTTGTTGCCACAAATCCGGCTCTGATACTGGTCGGATGGCTTGGGTACACTTTTATATAAGTCTGTGCTGTTTAATATGCCTGGCTCACGACACCTGTCACTCGATGGTGTGAGGTTCCCACGCTTCCTGAGTCGGTCCTTGACGATCCAGGAACGTTCAACAAGTCCTCAGGTGTCGTGAAGTCTTCGCGTCATCGCCGAACCACTCTTAGAGTTTTAGATATCCCAATCCTGGTTCACCAGTGGGCACTGAGCTAATCACTGTATGCACACACTCGTCCCTTCCACAAGGCGTTGCTCCTTGTCCTAGGAACAGTGTCGTCCCTCCAAAATCCTCAGTGAACGTTACCTGGTCACAGCTTGGCCTGCCCGCCACACCTTCCAGCCCCTCAAGCGTCAGGCGGTGCCCCTCCAGTGTCGTCGCCGACCGATTCTTCAAGTTTTGGCACTTCTCTGCTCAATGAACTTGGCTTCTTCTGGCTTCCCGGAAGCACAGGGTCTCCAATAACAATGGTGGGCTGCGATGGCTACCTTTAATCCGCTGAGTAAGGCTTTAGAAGCCTCAAATCCACGAGAGCTGATCGAGGTGCATCCTCTCACCTCCACAGCTAGGTCAACTCTGATGCTACCACCGCTGGCGTCGCCAGGGGCACTCGGTGACGTCACGGCGGGGTCTGATTGGTCGCCCGTGACCTAAGTTAGCAAATCCACAGTCGGCTGGCATCCTCCACAAAATGGCGGATCTGCAGGTAGGGGATACCATTTCGTTTGTATCAGGGCGCCACTTTCCCCTAACCTACAACTTATAATGTAAATTTCTCCCTTATCAGACGGTCGCTCTGGTCGCCACATATACCAAAAGATTACCTGCATCTCAGAGAATCAGTAAAGAAAGCTGATATGACTCTTATAGCAAGCATGCGGGAGAAATAGGAAAGGGCACCGTAACTATAATTTATTATATTATATATATATATATATATATATATATATATATATATATATATATATATATATATATATATATATATATATATATATATATATATTAGCAAGAATGTGTCTGCTTGTTTGTCTATCTAAAGTTGGAGGTCAGACGCTTGGAGCTAGGTTCTACCAAACTGACAGAGTGAATGGCCTGGGTTCCGGGATTAACATAGGCTGGTCGGGGGTCACTAGAATTCATTCAAATGAGAACAGCGTGCTATGGTCACATTCAGATCCGTGAGATCTTCTTGGCACTCCCTGTCAGCTACAACAGCTAAAAATATCGTGAAAAACATTTCAAAAACCACATTTTATCATAGTAACGTGCATCATGGTTTCACTGATCTCGGGAAACCTAACAGAAATGTGTTGTTATCCATACTTTGACTGAAGTCCCATTAGGCAGACGCGTCTCTCACAGCTTGAAAAGTATTTCAAGCCAAGTCTCTTTCTCAGAGCAAATGGTGACTAGTTTTTGTTTTAGTATTTCACGGCACTAAGCTCGTAGGTGTCATCGAATAGCAGCGACACATCAATGATTCACTATTACGAGAGAGAGAGAGAGAGAGAGAGAGAGAGAGAGAGAGAGAGAGAGAGAGAGAGAGAGAGAGAGAGAGAGAGAGAGAGAGAGGAGAAATCTTTCCGTCTAATCATCCATCTATACATTATCTCTTCAGCTATTCATCTGTAATCAATCCATCACTGCTCTCCAATCTTTCTATTCCTATCCATCCATCTCTATCTGTTCAACTATCTATTCATCTATTCATCTATCTGTCCACATATCGGTTCATTTATCTCTCTGTGCATCCATCCACCTATTTATCCATCTATGTGTTAATCTATCTATACATCTATCCAATAATCATCCATGCATCTGCTCATTAATCTAGCCATCGATTAATTGATGAAGATTAAGCCACCCAAAAGGTGGCACGGGCATGAATAGCCCGTAAATCTAGCCATCGATTTATCCATTCATCTATCCGTCTATCCATTCATTTATCTATTCATGTAGCTATCCATCTATCCATCCATCGTTCTGTTTATCCATCTATCTATTCATCTGTCTTTCCATCTATCAGTCACTCCATCTATTAATTCATCAACACGGTCTATTCATCTATTTATCCATCTTTTCGCCCATCTATTCATATATCTGTTCATCCATGTATTTTTGCATCTTTCTTCGTATCCATCAACCTATCTATCGATTGGATTAGCGCGTCCACGAACCCCATCCCTACATCTCGAGTATCAGATATTGATACAGATAATGGCTCCGAAGAGCCTCCACTTACGGGATCACCATAGCCCGTGCTACATGGAAATTTTGTTCCAGTAGCTGAATCTAAAAACACCACCACCATTGTTAATCCATCCTTCTGAAGATTCCTTAATACGAAAGTACTTTCGTATATAATAATTCGTACAGGAAATTCCTGTCTTAATCCTTCATTCGTGGTCTGATATTGCCATTATTATATATTATATATATACACACATTATATATATATGTTGAACCTAGTAGCCAGAACGCAGTTCTTGGCCTACTATGCAAGGCCCGATTAGTCTAAAAAGCCAAGTTTTCCAGAATTTCAATACATTTGTTACTTTTTTCTGATGAAATGATAAAGCTATTCATTTCATTATGTGTGTGTATGTATATATATATATATATATATATATATATATATATATATATATATATATATATATATATATATATATATATGTCGTACCTAATAGCCAGAACGCACTTCTCAGCCTACTATGCAAGGCCCGATTTGCCTAATAAGCCAAGTTTTCATGAATTAATATATTTTCTCTATTTTTTTCTTATGAAATGATAAAGCTACCCATTTCATTATGTATGAGGTCAATTTTTTTTTATTTGAGTTAAAATTGACGTAGATATATGACCGAACCTAACCAACCCTACCTAACCTAACCTATCTTTATAGGTTAGGTTAGCTTAGGTAGCCGAAAAAGTTAGGTTAGGTTAGGTTAGGTAGGTTAGGTAGTTGAAAAACAATTAATTCATGAAAACTTGGCTTATTAGGCAAATCGGGCCTTGCATAGTAGGCTGAGAAGTGCGTTCTGGCTACTAGGTACGATATATATATATATATATATATATATATATATATATATATATATATATATATATATATATATATATTCAGATTCACGTTATTTATATCAACAATTCAGGTGGGGATGGGGGGTGCATTAGGAGCAAGATGAATATATTGCAGTGTGAGTCCCTGCTAATACCTTGCAATCCCCCGATGATTGCACTGTGGAACACAGTACATGCAAGACGACCCGCACACTAAGTCCCAGCAATTGGTCTCTAACTAGATGGACACATTCATACCAAAGCCAACTGACCTTTAAGGCTAGCATGAAGGCCTGAGATTACCTTATAATTCTATATTATATATATATATATATATATATATATATATATATATATATATATATATATATATATATTATATAATATGACCGAAAAAGTAAGATTAATAATTCTAACACGAATTTTCTCAATCTTTCGTACATTACGCTTCACTGTTGGAGGTAAATCAAAAATCACTTCTCCAAAATTCATTTTTATTTCTAGTCTGACGCGACACGGGCGCGTTTCGTAAAACTTATTACATTTTCAAAGACTTCACAAATACACAACTGATTAGAACGTATCTCTGATTTTATATCTACATTTGAGTGAGGTGGGAAGGGTGATGTGGCATTAACACAAGACAGAACAGGAGGGGATATTAATAGGGTATTAAAAGTATCAACACAAGACAGAACAGAAACAATAGGTATTGAATAGAAGTGTTTGTAGAAAGCCTATTGATCCATATTTCTTGATGCTTCTATATTGGAGCGGAGTCTTGAGGTGGGTAGAATATAGTTGTGCAATAATTGGCTGTTGATTGCTGGTGTTGACTTCTTGATGTGTAGTGCCTCGCAAACGTCAAGCCGCCTGCTATCGCTGTATCTATCGATGATTTCTGTGTTGTTTACTAGGATTTCTCTGGCGATGGTTTGGTTATGGGAAGAGATTATATGTTCCTTAATGGAGCCCTGTTGCTTATGCATCGTTAAACGCCTAGAAAGAGATGTTGTTGTCTTGCCTATATACTGGGTTTTTTGGAGCTTACAGTCCCCAAGTGGGCATTTGAAGGCATAGACGACATTAGTCTCTTTTAAAGCGTTCTGTTTTGTGTCTGGAGAGTTTCTCATGAGTAAGCTGGCCGTTTTTCTGGTTTTATAGTAAATCGTCAGTTGTATCCTCTGATTATTGTCTGTAGGGATAACGTTTCTATTAACAATATCTTTCAGGACCCTTTCCTCCGTTTTATGAGCTGTGGAAAAGAAGTTCCTGTAAAATAGTCTAATAGAGGGTATAGGTGTTGTGTTAGTTGTCTCTTCAGAGGTTGCATGGCTTTTCACTTTCCTTCTTATGATGTCTTCGATGAAACCATTGGAGAAGCCGTTATTGACTAGGACCTGCCTTACCCTACAGAGTTCTTCGTCGACTTGCTTCCATTCTGAGCTGTGGCTGAGAGCACGGTCGACGTATGCGTTAACAACACTCCTCTTGTACCTGTCAGGGCAGTCGCTGTTGGCATTTAGGCACATTCCTATGTTTGTTTCCTTAGTGTAGACTGCAGTGTGGAAACCTCCGCCCTTTTCCATGACTGTTACATCTAGAAAAGGCAGCTTCCCATCCTTTTCCGTCTCGTAAGTGAAACGCAGCACGGAACTCTGCTCAAATGCCTCCTTCAGCTTCTGCAGATGTCTGACATCAGGTACCTGTGTAAAAATGTCATCAACATACCTGCAGTATATGGCCGGTTTCAAGTTCATGTCGACTAAGACTTTTTGCTCAATGGTACCCATGTAGAAGTTTGCAAACAGGACACCTAGGGGAGAACCCATGGCGACCCCATCTACTTGCTTATACATGTGCCCATCTGGGCTCAAGAAGGGTGCCTCTTTAGTACAAGCTTGGAGTAGTTTCCTCAGAATACTTTCTGGCATGTCAAGAGGAGTACAGGCTGGATCACGATACACTCTGTCGGCTATCATTCCGATTGTCTCGTCCACAGGTACGTTGGTAAACAGCGATTCTACGTCCAACGAGGCTCTTATCCCTGTGGCCCGTGTGCCCCGCAGTAAGTCCACAAATTCCTTTGGAGACTTCAGGCTGAAGGCGCAAGGAACATAAGGAGTCAGCAGGCCGTTGAGTCGCTTTGCCAGTCTGTACGTGGGTGTGGGTATCTGGCTAATGATTGGCCGAAGTGGGTTTCCAGGCTTGTGCGTCTTGACATTTCCATACGCATATCCAGGTTTATATTCCCCAATGATCTTTGGCAGGTAGAGTCCGGATTTCTTGGCGTTTACAGTTTCGATCAGTTTGTTGACCTTTGCTTTTAATTCGGCTGTAGTGTCCTTCGTTACCCTTTGGAACTTAGTTTGGTCAGAGAGTATGATGTTCATTTTCGCCAGATATTCGTCTTTTTTAAGAATGACATATATTGGCGACTTGTCACCTCTCCTGACAACTATCTCCTTGTTCTCACGAAGGCTTTTAGCTGCCGCTTTAAGCTCGGGGGACAGTATGGTGCTTCTGTAGTTGCCTCGATTCTTTCCTCCTTCTGCAATAAGTTCTGCTTGTAAGGTATCTTTGGTAGTGACCTTCTTTTGTGTCTCGAGGTCGAATATGTCGTCCAACAGAATTTCCAACTCTACTTTCCGGGCCATTTCACTCGGTCTGGACATAACATGACAGTTTATGCCCAGATTTAGGAGAGTGACTTGGTCCTCAGTGAGGTTAATTTCTGCAAGGTTCAGGAAGCCATCTCTTGGTCGTGGAATTGCCATAGGTCCTCCATATAATGTTGTTAGTTTCTTGATAATCCTTGTTTCAGTGCTGAGGTGATGTTGGTCTGTAAGGATGTCGAGGTGTTGTTCAATGCGGGTACGGATACTATGGTCGATGTTGCTATTTCTCCACTCGTTTGTAGCATGAAGTAGTTGCGTTTTGTTGTCTTTGATTTCATTCTCTGCCTTGTATATCTGATCACGAATCAGATCCTGGCGATATTTTATCGTGAAGGCTTGATTCCTTGCTGCTGGGTCGTGCACTTTAATATTAGTATATTTTGGTAGCAGTCTTTCCTGTAGACATATATTATTAAATATGACCGAAAAAGTAAGATTAATAATTCTAACACGAATTTTCATGCTACAAACGAGTGGAGAAATAGCAACATCGACCATAGTATCCGTACCCGCATTGAACAACACCTCGACATCCTCACAGACCAACATCACCTCAGCACTGAAACAAGGATTATCAAGAAACTAACAACATTATATGGAGGACCTATGGCAATTCCACGACCAAGAGATGGCTTCCTGAACCTTGCAGGAATTAACCTCACTGAGGACCAAGTCACTCTCCTAAATCTGGGCATAAACTGTCATGTTATGTCCAGACCGAGTGAAATGGCCCGGAAAGTAGAGTTGGAAATTCTGTTGGACGACATATTCGACCTCGAGACACAAAAGAAGGTCACTACCAAAGATACCTTACAAGCAGAACTTATTGCAGAAGGAGGAAAGAATCGAGGCAACTACAGAAGCACCATACTGTCCCCCGAGCTTAAAGCGGCAGCTAAAAGCCTTCGTGAGAACAAGGAGATAGTTGTCAGGAGAGGTGACAAGTCGCCAATATATGTCATTCTAAAAAAAGACGAATATCTGGCGAAAATGAACATCATACTCTCTGACCAAACTAAGTTCCAAAGGGTAACGAAGGACACTACAGCCGAATTAAAAGCAAAGGTCAACAAACTGATCGAAACTGTAAACGCCAAGAAATCCGGACTCCACCTGCCAAAGATCATTGGGGAATATAAACCTGGATATGCGTATGGAAATGTCAAGACGCACAAGCCTGGAAACCCACTTCGGCCAATCATTAGCCAGATACCCACACCCACGTACAGACTGGCAAAGCGACTCAATGGCCTGCTGACTCCTTATGTTCCTTGCGCCTTCAGCCTGAAGTCTCCAAAGGAATTTGTGGACTTACTGCGGGGCACACGGGCCACAGGGATAAGAGCCTCGTTGGACGTAGAATCGCTGTTTACCAACGTACCTGTGGACGAGACAATCGGAATGATAGCCGACAGAGTGTATCGTGATCCAGCCTGTACTCCTCTTGACATGCCAGAAAGTATTCTGAGGAAACTACTCCAAGCTTGTACTAAAGAGGCACCCTTCTTGAGCCCAGATGGGCACATGTATAAGCAAGTAGATGGGGTCGCCATGGGTTCTCCCCTAGGTGTCCTGTTTGCAAACTTCTACATGGGTACCATCGAGCAAAAAGTCTTAGTCGACATGAACTTGAAACCGGCCATATACTGCAGGTATGTTGACGACATTTTTACACAGGTA
Source organism: Procambarus clarkii (assembly GCF_040958095.1). Classification (NCBI taxonomy): domain Eukaryota; kingdom Metazoa; phylum Arthropoda; class Malacostraca; order Decapoda; family Cambaridae; genus Procambarus; species Procambarus clarkii. The sequence continues at coordinate 44,657,550 of NC_091181.1, read as the reverse complement.
CCTGATGTCAGACATCTGCAGAAGCTGAAGGAGGCATTTGAGCAGAGTTCCGTGCTGCGTTTCACTTACGAGACGGAAAAGGATGGGAAGCTGCCTTTTCTAGATGTAACAGTCATGGAAATGGGCGGAGGTTTCCACACTGCAGTCTACACTAAGGAAACAAACATAGGAATGTGCCTAAATGCCAACAGCGACTGCCCTGACAGGTACAAGAGGAGTGTTGTTAACGCATACGTCGACCGTGCTCTCAGCCACAGCTCAGAATGGAAGCAAGTCGACGAAGAACTCTGTAGGGTAAGGCAGGTCCTAGTCAATAACGGCTTCTCCAATGGTTTCATCGAAGACATCATAAGAAGGAAAGTGAAAAGCCATGCAACCTCTGAAGAGACAACTAACACAACACCTATACCCTCTATTAGACTATTTTACAGGAACTTCTTTTCCACAGCTCATAAAACGGAGGAAAGGGTCCTGAAAGATATTGTTAATAGAAACGTTATCCCTACAGACAAAAATCAGAGGATACAACTGACGATTTACTATAAAACCAGAAAAACGGCCAGCTTACTCATGAGAAACTCTCCAGACACAAAACAGAACGCTTTAAAAGAGACTAATGTCGTCTATGCCTTCAAATGCCCACTTGGGGACTGTAAGCTCCAAAAAACCCAGTATATAGGCAAGACAACAACATCTCTTTCTAGGCGTTTAACGATGCATAAGCAACAGGGCTCCATTAAGGAACATATAATCTCTTCCCATAACCAAACCATCGCCAGAGAAATCCTAGTAAACAACACAGAAATCATCGATAGATACAGTGATAGCAGGCGGCTTGACGTTTGCGAGGCACTACACATCAAGAAGTCAACACCAGCAATCAACAGCCAATTATTGCACAACTATATTCTACCCACCTCAAGACTCCGCTCCAATATAGAAGCATCAAGAAATATGGACCAATAGGCTTTCTACAAACACTTCTATTCAATACCCATTGTTTCTGTTCTGTCTTGTGTTGATACTTTTAATACCCTATTAATATCCCCTCCTGTTCTGTCTTGTGTTAATGCCACATCACCCTTCCCACCTCACTCAAATGTAGATATAAAATCAGAGATACGTTCTAATCAGTTGTGTATTTGTGAAGTCTTTGGAAATGTAATAAGTTTTACGAAACGCGCCCGTGTCGCGTCAGACTAGAAATAAAAATGAATTTTGGAGAAGTGATTTTTGATTTACCTCCAACAGTGAAGCGTAATGTACGAAAGATTGAGAAAATTCGTGTTAGAATTATTAATCTTACTTTTTCGGTCATATTTAATAATATATGTCTACAGGAAAGACTGCTACCAAAATATACTAATATATATATATATATATATATATATATATATATATATGTATATAGTGTGTGTGTGTGTGTGTGTGTGTGTGTGTGTGTGTGTGTGTGTGTGTGTGTGTGTACTCAGCTAGTTGTGCTTGCGAGGGTTGAGCTTTGGCTCTTTGGTCCGGCCTCTCAACCGTCAATCACTAGTGTACAGATTCCTGAGCCTATTGAGCTCTGTCATATCTACATTTAAAACTTTGTATGGAATCAGCCTCCACCACATCACTGCCTAATGCATTCCTCAACGCATTTTTGTGTGTGCGCGTGTGTGTGTGTGTGTGTGTGTGTGTGTGTGTGTGTGTGTGTGTGTGTGTGTGTGTGTGTGAATGTGTACTCAGCTAATTGTGCTTGCGAGGGTTGAGCTTTGGCTCTTTGGTCCGGCCTCTCAACCGTCAATCAACAGGTGTACAGGTTCCTGAGCCTATTGGGCTCTATCATATCTACACTTGAAACTGTGTATGGAGTCAGCTTCCACCACATCTCTTCCTAATGCATTCCATTTGTCCACCACTCTGACACTAAAAAAGTTCTTTCTAATATCTCTGTGGCTCATTTGGGCACTCAGTTTCCACCTGTGTCCCCTTGTACGTGTTCCCCTTGTGTTAAATAGACTGTCTTTATCTACCCAATCAATTCCCTTCAGAATCTTGAATGTGGTGATCATGTCCCCCCTAACTCTTCTGTCTTCCAGCGAAGTGAGGTTTAATTCCCGTAGTCTCTCCTCGTAGCTCATACCTCTCAGCTCGGGTACTAGTCTGGTGGCAAACCTTTGAACCTTTTCCAGTTTAGTCTTATCCTTGACTAGATATGGACTCCATGCTGGGGCTGCATACTTCAGGATTGGCCTGACATATGTGGTATACAAAGTTCTGAATGATTCTTTACACAAGTTTCTGAATGCCGTTCGTATGTTGGCCAACCTGGCATATGCCGCTGATGTTATCCGCTTGATATGTGCTGCAGGAGACAGGTCTGGCGTGATATCAACCCCCAAGTCTTTTTCCTTCTCTGACTCCTGAAGAATTTCCTCTCCCAGATGATACCTTGTATCTGGCCTCCTGCTCCCTACACCTATCTTCATTACATTACATTTGGTTGGGTTAACTCTAACAACCATTTGTTCGATCATTCCTTCAGCTTGTCTAGGTCTTCTTGAAGCCTCAAACAGTCCTCTTCTGTTTTAATCCTTCTCATAATTTTAGCATCGTCTGCAAACATTGAGAGAAATGAATCGATACCCTCTGGGAGATCATTTACATATATCAGAAACAAGATAGGACCGAGTATAGAGCCCTGTGGGACTCCACTGGTGACTTCACGCCAATCGGAGGTCTCACCCCTCACCGTAACTCTCTGCTTCCTATTGTTTAGATACTCTCTTATCCACTGGAGCACCTTACCAGCTACACCTGCCTGTCTCTCCAGCTTATGTACCAGCCTCTTATGCGGTACTGTGTCAAAGGCTTTCCGACAATCCAAGAAAATGCAGTCCGCCCAGCCCTCTCTTTCTTGCTTAATCTTTGTCACCTGATCGTAGAATTCTATCAAGCCTGTAAGTCAAGATTTACCCTCCCTGAACCCATGTTGGCGATTTGTCACGAAGTCCCTTCTCTCCAGATGTGTTTCCATGTTTTTTCTCACGATCTTCTCCATCACCTTGCATGTTATACAAGTCAAGGACACTGGCCTGTAGTTCAGTGCCTCTTGCCTGTCGCCCTTTTTGTATATTGGGACCACATTCGCCGTCTTCCATATTTCTGGTAGGTCTCCTGTCTCCAGTGACCTACTATACACTATGGAGAGTGGCAAGCAAAGTGCCTCTGCACACTCTTTCAGTACCCATGGCGAGATCCCGTCTGGACCAACAGCCTTTCTAACATCCAGATCCAGCAGGTGTCTCTTGACCACCTCTCTCGTAATTTCAAACTCTTCTAAGGCCGCCTGGTTTACGTCCCTTTCTCCTAGCAGTGACCTCACCTTGTTCTGTTGTGAAGACCTCTTGGAACCTCTTGTTGAGTTCATCACACACCTCTTTGTCATTCTCTGTATACCTGTCCTCGCCTGTTCGAAGTTTCAATACCTGTTCTTTCACTGTTGTTTTCCTTCTGATGTGACTGTGGAGTAGCTTTGGTTCGGTCTTGGCTTTGTTTGCTATATCATTTTCAAAATTTTTCTCTGCTTCTTTTCTCACCCTGACGTACTCATTCCTGGTTCTCTGGTATCTCTCTCTGCTTTCTGGTGTTCTGTTATTCCGGAAGTTCCTCCACGCCTTTTTGTTCAGTTTCTTCGCTTCCATACATGCCCTATTATACCATGGATTCTTCTGTTGCTTCTCGGATTTTTCCCTTTGGGCCGGAAGGAACCTGTTTACTGCCTCCTGACACTTTTGGGTAACATAGTCCATCATACCCTGTACAGACTTGTCTCTGAGGTCTGTGTCCCAAGGTATTTCACTTAGGAAACTTCTCATCTGTTCATAATTCCCCTTTCGGTTTATTAGCCTTTTGATTCCTAGTTCTTTTTGGGGGGAGATAAGTCCTAGCTCTACCAGGTACTCAAAGTTCAATACACTGTGGTCACTCATTCCCAAGGGCGCTTCCATCTTAACTTCCCTTATATCCCATTCATTTAGGGTAAATATCAAATCAAGCATTGCTGGTTCATCTTCTCCTCTCATTCTTGTTGGTTCTTTGGTGTGCTGGCTTAGAAAGTTTCTTGTTGCCACGTCCAGCAGCTTAGCTCTCCATGTTTCTGGTCCTCCATGCGGGTCTCTGTTCTTCCAATCTATCTTCCCATGGTTGAAGTCTCCCATAATTAGTAGTCCAGATCCATTCCTGCTAGCAACAGAAGCTGCTCTTTCTATTATGTTAATGGTGGCCATGTTGTTTCTATCATATTCCTGTCTAGGTCTTCTGTCATTTGGTGGTGGATTATATATGACTGCGACTATAATTTTTTTCCCTCCATTTGTTACAGTACCTGCTATGTAGTCACTGAAACCTTCACAGCCCTGAATATCCATCTCCTCAAAATCCCAGCCTTTTCTTACCAGCAGAGCTACACCACCCCCACCTCTTCCTTCCCTCTCTTTCCTCATAACATAATAGTCCTGTGGGAACACTGCATTTGTTATCGTTTTCGTGATCTTTGTTTTTGTGAGGGCTATTATGTCTGGGTTTTCCTCTAGTACCAGTTCTCCAAGCTCATTTGATTTATTTGTAATTCCATCTATGTTAGTGTACATCGCTTTGAGGCTCACTTTCTTCTGTCCCTTCTCAAATCGCCTCCTTGGTGAGTGTTCTGCTGGGGGGGGGAGGCTGTTCCATGGGTGTGAAGACCTGTGAGGTGGATAACAGGGTCTCAGAGGATACTGGGATGAGGGGCGGGGGATCCAGTGAAGGGGGAGGGACAGGGAGGGTATGGGGTGAAAGGGGAGGGAGGACGGGAAGGAAAGGGGGGGAGGGAGGACTCGGGAGGAGGGGAGGGGTAGAAGGGTGGGGATTGGGTGTGGGGGGAGGGAGACTTGGCTGAACATTTGAGTGGGGGCAGTGTGTGTGTGTGTGTGTGTGTGTGTGTGTGTGTGTGTGTGTGTGTGTGTGTGTGTGTGTGTGTGTGTGTGTGTGTGTGTGTAAATCACGATAATTAGTACGTGATGAAAAATGTGAGTGTCAGACCACAGAGGAAGAATTGAAATAGAAATTCTAATAATTACTTTCGTATATTAATATTTTTCAGAATGGATGATTTAGAAGTCAATAAGTTTGGGCATATATAGGCAGGAGAGAGGTGAAGTGAGGTGAGGTACAATGACAAATATATGAATGGGATTAGGTGGATATTAAATAAGAGTTGTATTATATGGGCCAATAGGCACATACATGGATAATATTAGCATAAAATAGTGGATATTTACAATGAATTAGTGAGACAAATGTGTATCAATGATCCTACAAAAATCGCCCTCTAACTGATCAATCAAAAATGGATCTAAATTATATAAATCACTGCTAATGTTCAAATTACATGATTTGGTAATCTGTATTAAAGCAGATTCAATTATGTTCCTATTGAAAGTGACTTTTACAACTCGTTACTGAAGAAGCCATCTCTCAATCGATTTGGTGAGAATTTTCTTACAAATGAACAAACTAAGCATTAGACAATTGACCATGTCTTAAAGATTATTTATGTTGCAAAATTCTACATTTCAAATCTTTTAGATGTTTGCTCAACATAAATAGCTAGACCCTACATTGTCAACATTACAGAAGAAAAAGGCCCTGATAAAACTGGATTTAAAAAATTCTTTCAAACTGGTAAGAAGAAATGCAGTACTCAATACGGTTACTCGCTATTTTCCTTCCCTCTATTCGTTTGTAAACTCATGTTACAGTAAGAATCTAACTCGTTTATTCAGGGAACACGAAATTCAATCATAGGAACAGGGTGACCCCCTTGCTCCTTTTCTTCTATTCCTAGTCATCAAGAAAGTCACAGATAACCTGTCCAGTGAGCTCAACATTTGGTTTTTGGACGTTGGTACTCTAGCTGGCTCCCTCAAACTCCCTGCTGGAGGACTTAATAATAATTCAGGAGCAAGGAGCAAGTCTAGGCCTCACCCTGAATTCTTCCAAGTGTGAAATAACCTCCACCAACCAGCACTTAATAGAGGGAATAAAGGGCGTTTTGCCTGATATTCATATAATCAACCCTGAGGACAGCACACTCGTAGGAGCTCTGTGTAGACGCAATGACTGTGGGACATTTGGGGCTTGACTTTATTTATTTAATTATTAAAGTAATTAAATCAATTACGAAGGACCACCCGCTTTTATAGTAAAGAGGGAAATTAATAAAATGTGATCATTAGAAATTCCTGAAAGAACCAGTGACTATGGATAAATATTAGGAAATATAATCACTTGAATAATTAATGGGCTGTATAGATAATTTACTTGAATCAAAGCCTCAAACACCTACATTGGGGGGTTATTGCTAGAACTTCATATATGTCTAGGAACTAGTGTGGTTCGTACACCAGTTCATTGTGTAATAACCTAATCTTAAGACCAATTAGAGAATCAATAGAAATTTGTCACCAATAAGAATATAGATCATGAATATCAGAAATTAATCATTATAATAAACACGTATTATCTCCAGTGCGCACAGCATTCTATAAATGATAACTAAAATACCGATAATTTGAATAATTAAAGAAATACGAAAAGTCTTAGCTTGAAGACGTTTTCAAAGACATCAGTTACGAATCATCCTCGGGATCTCCGGAATTCCTCGTAGAACACTGGGAGATGAATAACACGGGTAAAGTAACAGCTCGTGGAATTCCTCACACACGAGCTGTAAATTAAGGGATATTATGTAGCAATGTACTAGGCTACTAAATATCTGTATTCAAGAAATTGGGAATAAAATTAATTTAGAATACTAGCATGTGGTTATTTTATGTCGCTCGACCTGACGACAAGCTGCCCTGCTATATACAATCTCTAATGATGCATCAAAAGGGAGTTATATAAGTACTTAGCTAATAGGGCACTGTATGAGTTGAAGCTTGCCGAAACTCGCGTCCCAGGCTCTAGCGTCACAATGGCGAACACGTGGTGGCTAGCTTGGCTTGGATGTCGACGCGCTTATTTGGCCGGTCACGATGGATCACGTAGAACAAATTAACTAGTTCCGGGCTGAATGTCAGGTTAAATCTTGCTGACAATTCACCACAACGTATCCTAGACTCTGACACCAAACGAGTTGCTCAATTCCGCAACAAGTCTTCACGCCGCACACTGGCGACTTCTCCTCGAGCTGGCGTCCACCACAACAATGGCGTCTCCCCCTCCCCGGCGTCTCGCATTCGCCACAGAAATTATTTATCACGAATAATATTATTTCGCGCAGTTGTGGCTAAAATGCTTTGATAAAGACTGGGTTGTAATTCTAGGGAGCTAAATATTATTATTTTCTCGTCTTACGATGGTAAACGAGAAATGGAGATGATTTTAGTTCTCTCCATGGCATTCACGCGTGACGGTAAATTTATTACTTAATAACAATTATAACTAAAAACTCTCGATTTGGCATTATTTGGGAGTTATGTTATCGGTAAATAATTATCACACGGAATACTGATGTTTTTAGAGAATCACACTCAATTCTTTAACACACTGGATATAAATGTGTTTAGCTTGGTAGAATCTGACGCAATACTGGCGTTTGGTTACGTAAGAATTCCAGCATTATTGTACAGATACAATTATTAGTTCAAATAAACTTTACTGTTAGTTAATTTTAGTTACTACAGTAATTAGTAGATTTTAGTAATAATTAATAATAATACAACAGTATTGTATTAGTGTTGGAAATTTCCAACTAAGCCATCGACGAGGTCCATGGTAAGAAGATCACTGACCTAAAGAGAGTGAATGAGAGGATTGAAGACATCGATGCTCATGATGCACTTAACCTTATTACCAGATGCTTGTTCCTGCACAGGCTGACCTACTTTCTTAAATGTTTGCCATTTTTCAATAATATTAAATTAGAAGAGTACGACAGCTTGCTGAAATCAATGTTAGAAAACACCCTCAACCTTTCTCTCGGCAACTCAGTGGAATCAGGCCTCCCTTTCTGTCAGACTCGGGGGCCTCGGCGTTCGTATAGCAACACAAATTGCTGTACCAGCGTTCTTGTCCTCTTCAGTGGCATCTGGCAACCTGGTGAAGGAAATCCTACCCGATTACCTAGGTCAACAGGCAGGGGTACTCGATCTCGACTTTATAAAAGACACTACCAAATGGGTCTCTTTCTCTTGCAAGACCACGACCTTCTGAAGCTCACAGGCAATCCAGCTGGGATCTACCCATTGTAGACCAAGCAGCTGCAACATGCCTATAGAAGCTGCAACACCACCACATGACACAGCCCGACTCCGAGCTGTAGCAACTCACCATGCAGGTGACTTCATATTAGCAACGCCAATGTCTGCAACCGGCACCCGTCTCACACCACAGACCCTCTGAAGTGTTGTGGCTCTCCGCCTCGCTGCCCCAATCCACACCGAATACAGGTGTATTTGTAGCGAAGCATTGATCGACAGGTATGGACAGCATGGCCCTCTCTGCCAAAGGACAGGAGGATGGCATGCAAGATACAGCGAGGTTAATGACATTATTAAGAGGAGCCTTACCACAGCCGGTTGTCCAGCAGAGAGAGAACCACGTTACCTAATGCCCCGCAACTCTGATGAGCCTGTCGGTTGCCCAGACAGGATCACGGTGAATCCCTGGAAGAATGGTAGACATTTGGTGGTTGACTACACTTGAGTTTCAATTCTAGCCAACACCTACGTTGCCTTCACTGCTGCACAGGCAGGAGGTGCTGCCAATCACCGGGAAGCAGCCAAGTCACGTAAATACAAAGATCTTAATCATCACTACAATTTTGTCCCTCTTGCCTCAGAGACACTTGGTGCCTGGGATAAGAATGATGCTAGATTTTTTAAGGAGCTGGGTTCCAAGCTAATTGAAACAACTAGAGACCCTAGAGCTGCCAGTTTAATCTTTTAGTTCTGTAGTGTGGCAATCTAGAAAGGAATTGCTCACTGCATCCACGGTTCCTGCCCACCATCTGAGGCGCTGGAAGAACACGACAGCCTGTGACAAGTAGCCTTGTACCTTGCAAGTAACCAATGTTGTAACTTCTTTTGTGTAGAGAAATTTTAAATAAAATAAAAGGACAAAATTCAAAACATATGGGGTGGTAGGAGAACAAAATATGTGGGCGGATGTGGGTGCTCGACAAGACTTCCCCGGATGCTGAATATCGTCGTCTTCGAGGTCGAGGGGCCCCTACAAATGCAACCAGAGGTGGTTCCCGCTATATTATAAATATACACTATATTATACAATATACACATTATACATTATATATATATATTATATATATACATATATATTATATATATGTGAACAAGCCTGAATGGTCCCCAGGACTATATGCGAATGAAAACTCACACCCCAGAAGTGACTCGAACCCATACTCCCAGGAGCAACGCAATTGGTAACTACAGGACGCCTTAATCCGCTTGACCATCACGACCGGACATAAGGAAGTGATAGCCAAAGATATTTGAACCACTTCCCCGCCGAATGCCCCAAAGAATGAGGTAATTTGATAAAATGCTATGCCCAAGATTACCATCCGAGTGCCGGCGGGGAAGTGGTTCAAATAGCTTCGGCTATCACTTCCTTATGTCCGGTCGTGATGGTCAAGCGGATTAAGGCGTCCTGTAGTTACCAGTTGTGTTCCTCCTGGGAGTATGGGTTCGAGTCACTTCTGGGGTGTGAGTTTTCATTCATTCATATATATATATATATTATATATATATATATTATATATATATATATTATATATATATATATATATATATATATATATATATATATATATATATATATATATATATATATATATATTATATATATATATATATATATATATATATATATATATATATATATATATATTATATATATATATGTCGTACCTAGTAGCCAGAACACACTTCTCGGCCTACTATGCAAGGCCCGATTTGCCTAATAGGCCGAATGATTTTCTTTATTTTCAATAAATTGTTTCCAATTAGTTTATTTGAATTATTATTATTATATTACATTAATAACATAAATTATTGATTTAATTGTGTTAGTTTAGGTCAGGTTAAGATAGATTAGGTTAGGTAGAGTTGGTTAGGTTCGGTCATATATCTACGTTACTTTTAATTCAATTAAAAAAAAATAACTCATACATAATAAAATGGATAGCTTTATCATTTCATATGAATAAAATATTGAAACACACACAAATTAAGGAAAACTTGGCTTATTAGGCAAATCGGGCTTTGCATAGTAGGCCGAGTACGACGTTCTGGCTACTAGGTACGACATACATATATATATATATACATATATATACATATATGTATATATATATGTATATATATATATATATATTTGTTGAATATGACCGAAAGGGTAAGATTAATAATTCTAACACGAATCTTCGCAATATTTCTTACGTTCTTCTTCTCTGTCGAGGGTAATTGATTAAGTAACTCTCCAATATTCATTCTTTTTAATCCTACTCTGACGCCTAAACGTCTGACGATTCCTAATTCCTATTACATTTTAAAAGACTTAATTTACACACAAAATACATTCATACTTATACTCGTTTTTGGGTGAGGTGATATGGTACAAAAGTTTGGGTTAGGTGAAACATAAGACAGAACACGAAACAATGAGTATAACTTGGATATGAGAACATAAGAATGATTGTAACTGCTGAAGGCCTATTGGCCCATAGTTCCTCTTGCTGCTTCCATATTGGTTCGGTTTCTTGAAGTGGGTAGAATATAGTTGTGCATTAATTGGCTGTTGATTGCTGGTGTTGACTTCTTGATGTGTAATGCCTCGCTGATGTCGAGTCTCCTGCTATCACTGTATTTATCGATGATTTCTGTGTTGCTTGTTAAGATTTCTCTGGTGATGGTCTGGTTGTGAGAAGAGATTGTATGTTCCTTGATGGAGCAAAGTTGTTTGTGCATAGTTAATCGTCTAGAAAGATACGTTGTTGTCTTGCCTATATACTGAGTTCTTTAGGGCTTACAGTGCCCCAAGCGGGCATGTGAAGACATAGACGACGTTGATTTCCTTCAAGGCATTCTGTTTGGTATCTGAGGAGTTTTTCAAGAGTAGATTGGCCGTTTTTTTTTGTTTTTGTTTTTGTAGTAGATTGTCAATTGTATTTTCTGATTTTTGTCTGTAGGGATAACGTTTCTATCAATAATGTCTTTCAGGACCCTATCCTCCGTTTTATGAGCTGTCAAAAAGAAGTTCCTGTAAAACAGTTTAATAGGGGGTATAAGTGTTGTGTTAGTTGACTTTTCGGAGGTTGCATGGCGTTTCACCTTTCTTTTTATGACGTCTTCAACAAAAGCGTTAGAGAAGCCATTGTTGACTAGGACCTGCCTCACCCTATAGAGTTCTTTATCGACTTGCTTCCATCCTGAGCTGTGGCTGAGAGCACGGTCGACGTAAGCATTAACAACACTCCTCTTGTACCGGTCTGGGCAGTCACTATTGGCATCGAGGCACATTCCTATGATTGTTTCCTTAATGTAGACTGCAGTGTGGAAGGAAGCCTCCGTTCCTTTCCGTGACTGTTACATCTAGAAAAGGCAGCTTCCCATCATTCACCATCTCGTACATGAAACTCAACACAGAATTCTGCTCGAATACCTCCTTCAGCTGCTGCAGACGTCTGATATCAGGTACCTGAATAAAAATGTCATCAACATACCTGCGGGTTTCAAGTCCATGTCAACTAAGACCTTCTGTTCTATGGTACCCATGTAGAAGTTCGCAAACAGGATACCTAGAAGAGAACCCACGGCAACCCCATCTATCTGCTTGTACATATGCCCATCTGGACTCAAGAAGGGTGCCTCTTTACTGCAGGCTTGGAAGAGTTTCCAAAGTATGTTTTCTGGTATGTCAAGAGGAGTACGTGCCGGATCACAATACACTCTCTCCGCTATCACCCCGATTGTTTCATCCACAGGTACGGTGGTAAACAGTGACTCCACAACCAACGAGGCTCTTGTTCCAGTGGCCTTTGCTCCCCGCAGTAAATCAACAAAATCCTTTGGAGATTTCAGGTTGAAAGCAGAGGGTACATAAGGGGTTAGCAAGCAGTTGAGTCGCTTAGCCAGTCTGTATCTGGGTGTGAGTTCATTTTTTGTAATTTGAGCTAAAAGTAACGTTGACATGACTGAACCTAACCTAACCTATCTTAACCTAACCTAAACTAACATAACTAAGTCAATAATTTATGTTCTTAATTTACCAATAATAATTTGAATAAACCAATTGTTTTTTTTTAAATAGTAAAAATCATTGGGCCCATTAGGCAAATCGGGCCTTGCATAGCAGGCCGAGTTGTGCGTGTTGGCTACTAGGTAGGACATTATATATACATATATATATATATATATATATATATATATATATATATATATATATATATATATATATATATATATATATATATATATAATGTCTTTCAAGAGAGATTGAGCCTGATCATCCCTATATCAGTCACGTCATTCTACAAGTACAAGATGCTACATTCAAGATACGTCCACCAGTAGCACAAAACGTTTTGACCAGGAAGCAAAGTGTACCCTGCACAACCCGTTCTCGCAAATTTAATAAGTCAATATTGACTTATTAAATATGTGCATAGGTGACATACTTAACATAATAGATACCCTTAAAAAGATTCATAGAAAACACCGACCTTACCTAACCTTGTTAGTATCTTAAGATAAGCATCTTATTGCTTCGTAATTACAATTATTACCTAACCTATAATAGGTATAGGTTAAGTAATAATTGTAAATAAGAAGCAATAAGATGCTTATCTTAAGATACTAACAACGTTAGGTAAGGTCGGTGTTTTCTATGAATCTTTTTAAGGGTATCTATTATGTTTAGTATATCACCTATGCACGTAGTTAATAAGTCAATATTGACTTTACGAATTTGCGAGAACGGGTTGACCCTGCACCACCCGTCACGCCGGCTCACCGCCCGTCATCAACGAACAAGCTACCCATTCTCCGCCTGCCTGCTCCTGATTGGCTGGTGTATCGCCGACAGCACACCTGCACCTGCACTCACGCCCTCTACCTGAGTCGACGTCTGGGCCAGCTCAAGCCGTCCTCCTCAGAATATTCCTGTGCTCTTAGAAGTTGACATCTCTCTCTGGTATACTAAGCCCTGGCTGTCGTATACTAAGGGAGGTAGCAGCTATAGCCAATATTCTCAGCACCTGATTATTATTGCATTGCACATTATTTTATTGTAGAGTAAATTTTCATATCTAGTAATTATTCATGTTGTTTTGTTTGTTGACTTGTTTTGAATTTTACGTAAGCCAAGGGATTGTCTTTGTTCATATTTTGTTTTCTAAAGTAATTAAAATTTCATTGTTTATATTTTGTGTTTTGCGTGTCTTCCCATTACCTTACCACAGACAAACAGGCAAGCAGTCTCTTTTTTTTTTTTTTTGTAAGTGGGACCAGGCATTGCCACCTGCCATTGGAGGACTGCCGAACATCAACACTCCAAAACTTTACCGTCACATTTCATGGGGGCCTGTCCAAGGAGTTTCACTCGGGTACTAGTACCAGAACGTTAATTTGTGGTAAGCGTACTTGGCTTTGGTACAGTTGCTTTTCACTATTTTCAATATTCAATTTTATTTTCATATGGTGCTGTGTGTATTGTGCATTCCGAGAGTAGCATATGGTGAGTGTGAGACAACTTTGGATTACGTGGTGACTGTAGGCCTCAGTCATTCTCTTAATTGGTCATCCCTCCCTCCGTGTTATTACTCGTGTTTACCATCTTTTGTCCCTTGGATATTTCTCATATTTTCGGCAGATCATCATATTGGTACCCTGGTACTGTGGTCTGTCCCCGGGTCAAGAGCACCTAATCTTCTGCAATCCGACGGTAGGAGGATAAAGAGGGCCATAGTTCCTCTAGCACGAACTTTGTTGCTGAATTGGGACCTCAGCAGCAATTCTCGTCACCAGTTGACACCTCGCACCCCTACACGTTGGTCAGAGATGATGATATTTACTTAGGTAGGGAATTAGCTTTCTTTTTTTCAGAGCACAAAAGTTCGCTAATTCTGTAAGTATCATATTTCATTTCTGTGGGAAAAACTTGTTTATGTCCTATAGAGACTCGGCAAGGTATGCCTACATTCTTGGACTACCTAATTCACTTTTGAGGCAATTAAATGTTTCATTTGTTTTAGAAACTCAGTTTCGCTTACTTAGTAGGATTTTCTTGCCCTTATCCTCTTACATTGAGTACCGGGTACAAGATTTCCTGCGATCTTGATTTATTAATCATTTACCATCTTGAAATTAACATTAATTGTTAACGATTCCACAGGATAGGTACCAGTTGCCACGTTGTCCTGTTTCTGACATTCACCATATCACAACAGTGTATTCGTTGTACATTTATTTGCTAATTTCACCATGTTTCGTCTCCAAGCTTTCCGTGCAGATCCAGCAGGTGAAATAGGGAACTTAAGTCGTGCCAAGAGGACCGAATTACAAAGTCTTGCACATGAGTATCAACTAGATGTTCCCCATGGAGCCAACAAAAATGAACTGCATAACCTGTTACTGGATTATCTCTTAGATGAAAGAAAGATTGACTCTGAAACTCACGAAACTTATTCTATTGCAGATAAAACTGATTTGGCAACTATGAAACTCAAACTCGAGCTTGCCAAGATCGAGAGAGAACAACAAAAAGAAGCTCTACAAATAAAAGAACGAGAAGCTGCACTGAGGAAAGAAGAACAAGAACGTGAGATTGCAATACTCCGTGAACGTGAGCGAGTACAGCTTGAAGCAAAACATCTGTCACCTGGAGATACAACGCGAGCATGACAAACAACAAGCGGCTCTGGCTATGGAATGTCGTCAACAAGAACTCGCGTTGGAAACTACACACCTCACTCAACGCCAGCAAGCTACCGCCAGTCTTCCAGTAAGTTTCAATATCTCCCATACAAGTAAGTTAATGCCACCATTCGTAGAGACAGAGGTCGACGTATTTTTTACCACCTTTGAGACCCTTGCTAATCAACTTAGCTGGCCTGCCGACCAATGGGCTACCCTTCTCAGAGTACATCTCACAGGTAGAGCTGCAGTTACACTCAGTACTTTGGCGTCTGAGAATGACTACCAGACCCTGAAGCAAGCAGTGTTGGACGCCTACCTTCTCTCCACCGAAAGCTACCGACGAAAATTCCGTGACCACCTAAAGGCAAGTACCACCACCTTTCTAGAATTTGCTAATACCAAAAGGAGATATTTTATGAAATGGCTGGAAGCAGCACATGTCTCTACCTTTGCAGAACTCGTCAACCTCATGCTAGTTGAAGAATTCTTGAGGCGTGTGCCTCCTCCTGTCCGTTTATATTTAGCAGATAAAGAGGAGACCGACTACCTAAAGTGTGCTAAGTCGGCTGACACTTACAGCCTCATCCACCGGCTGACACAAGAACCACCTTCCAGTAAGAAGTCTTGGTACAGTTACGAGAAAGTGAGTACCGATCAAGCTAGCTCGCAATTGTACTGTAAGTATTGTAGACTCTATGGACATACCATAGATAAATGTGGTAAGTCTCAATACAAAGGTAATACTGAATCCACTAAACCCGAACAGACTCCTCCTAAGTCCGGTAAACCTGTGATGAATGTTGGTGTTCATGTTAATGATCTTTCTCTCTTCAGTAAACACCTGTATCCTGGAACTGTCTCTACCAACGGTTCAGATCCGGAGGGACGTTTCAAACTGAAGATCTTGAGGGACACAGCGGCTCTTCAATCAATCATTTTGAAATCAGCTGTGCCCAATATCGCCTACACCGGGGAAACCATCTTTATCACTGACCTCACTGCTACCACTCCTTATCCACTCGCCAGAGTCCACCTGGATTGTCCCTTCGTGACCGGTGAAGTCCAAGTCGCCATCAGGGAAAAGCCCTTTCCCATGCCTGGAGTGCAACTTCTCCTGGGCAACGACTTGGCAGAAGACCTGCAACCGACCAACCTGATCGTCATGGACAAACCCCAGGTGTGTACCTCTGTAATGGATAATCCCATCTTTGAGTATGTTCCAGCAAAGGTTCAAGAAAGTGATGAAGTTTCTCCTCCGGTTTTGGTGACCACCCGTGCACAAGCTGCACGACCGCAGCCAGCTGACTCTACTGCTACCGCTGTCCCTCAAGACCCTCAGAAACTACCCCCGAATCTTACCACGTTGGAGTTCCGTAAGTTACAGAGGGAAGATCTTACCTTGACACCATTATTCTTCCAGGCTGAGACTCCACCTGACAGTATTCCTGGGTTCTTCCTAGAGAACGAGTTGCTCTACCGCAGATACAGACCCAGTAAACTGAAGGAGGAGGACCATTGGGCCAACGTCGAACAACTAGTGATTCCTGCCAGCCTGCGGCCCACTATTCTACACCTGGCCCACGGAGCACTCTCCCACTACGGATTTAACAAGACCTACCACGGAATCCGTCAAGAATACTACTGGCCAGGTATGGTAAATAGCGTCAAACAGTACGTCAAACAGTGTCATGCATGTCAGATGGCAGGTAAACCGAACATCTCTATCCCCAGAGCACCACTGACACCCATCCAGGTGCCTGCGGAACTTTTCCACAGACTTATTATAGACTGTGTTGGTCCTTTACCTCGGACCAGTTCTGGCAACGCCTATATACTAACCATCCTGTGTCCTACCACCAGATTCCCCATAGCAGTTCCAGTAAAGAACATTACGGCTGCTACTGTGGTGAGACACTTATCTTCACCCAGTATAGATTTCCAAGGGAGGTTCAGAGTGACTGTGGCACCAACTTCACCAGTGATCTCTTCAAGAGGACACTGGAAGAGTTCAACATCACGCAGGTATTGTCCAGCCCCTATCATCCTGCTTCACAGGGTTCTCTTGAGCGTAGTCATCAGACTATTAAAGCACTCCTAAAAAAGTTTTGCAATGAGACCTCTAAGGATTGGGATAAACAACTTGACCTCATTATGTGTATTTTTAGAAGTCTTCCCAATGAGTCTCTAGGAGTATCTCCTTATGAGATGCTCTACGGACGTAAGTGTCATACTCCTCTCAAAGCTTTTAAAGACTCTTTACGTGATGCCACCTTCAGTGAGCATCAGAATGTGCCCCAGTTTCTTCAAAACCTGCAACACATTCTAGAGAGGGTGCATAACTTTGCTAAGGATAATCTATTGAAAGCCCAGGAGAGGATGAAGACTCATTACGACCAGAACAGCAAAGTAAGGAAATTTAAACCGGGAGACTTCGTGTTGGCCTATTTCCCTATCCCAGGTTCTCCCGTGCAAAACAGGTTTTCAGGACCCTACCGCATCAAGGAGTGCAGAAACAACCACAACTACGTTCTTGAGACTCCAGATAGGCGGCAGAAGACCCAGTTGTGCCACGTCAACCTCCTGAAGCTATATAACGGTACTCCTCCCACTGTGTTAGTAGCATATTCTACCTTTAAAGGTCCATACATCCACAGTGAGACCTTCCCTGCTTCTCCTCCCGAAAGCACTGACACTGAGTCAGCGCTTTCCAATTCGGAAATCCTAACTGATCTTCATAACTATTTTCAGGACAATAATAGTGCACCTCTCATCAAAATCTTCAAGGAACATCAGGAGTTGTTCCGAGATGATTCACAAGAGCGTAATGTAACTCAGCACGACATCCAACTGCTCCCCGACACCCGGCCGATTCGTCAACCCTTCTACCGAATCAGCCCTAGCAAGAAGGAAGTCATGCGTGCTGAGGTACAGTACCTCCTGGATCATGGACTGGCCACCCCTTGTGAGTCCCCCTGGGCCTCACCCTGTATCTTGGTGCCAAAACCCCAAGGTAAGGTGAGATTGTGTACCGACTATCGGAAATTGAATAATGTGACGGTCAAGGATGCATACCCCTTGCCAAGGATAGATGACATCCTTGACGCCATTGGTAATGCCCGGTACTTGTCCCAAGTGGACTTGCTCAAGGGGTATTACCAAGTGTGTTTAGCAGAGCGAGCCAAAGAAATTTCTGCCTTTATCACTCCCTTTGGACTTTTCAGATATGAACGCCTTCCCTTTGGATTATATAATGCCCCGGCCACCCTTCAGAGAGCTGTCAACCGCGTCATCCAGGGCTTGGATAACACCTACGCCTATTTGGATGACATCGTCGTAGCATCCAACACCTGGAGCGAACATCTGCTCCAGCTGCAACGATTGTTCGCCAAGCTCCTGACAGCCGGCCTCACCATCAACCTGGGCAAGTCCACCTTTGCCAAAGGTAAAGTGCGTTATCTTGGTCATGTAATAGGGAATGGCAGCCTAGCTCCGTTAAACACACACACTCAAGCCATCAAGCATTATCCACAGCCTACCACCAAGAAGCAGCTCCTGCGCTTCCTTGGTCTTGCCTCCTACTACCGTAGGTTTGTGAAGAATTTTAGTACGGTAGCAACACCATTATTCACTTTAACCAGTCCCATGCAACGGTATAATTGGACCATTCAGCAAACCGTTGCTTTCGAACAACTCAAATTCCTGCTCTGTTCTAATCCTATTCTCGCCTCGCCAGATATCACCAAGCCTTTCATCCTCCATGTCGACGCCAGTGGTACCGGCATCGGGGGCGTCTTAATGCAACAACGAGGCGAGGAGGTTCTACCTGTTAGCTACTACAGCTACAAGTTGAAACCCCACCAGAAGAATTACAGCACTATCGAGAAGGAGCTACTCTCCATCGTTCTGAATCTACAGCACTTTGCTCCATACCTACAAGGTGCTCGGTCTACCACCATCTACTCGGACCACAATCCTCTCCGCTTCTTGCATCAAGCCCAATTCAATAATCAACGTCTTCTACGATGGGCCTTATATCTACAAGATTTCAACCTGGAGATCTTCTACATCAAGGGTTCTGACAACATCATAGCCGACGCCCTCTCCAGAGTCTATGAGGTAGAGGCAGCTCCACCTATCACTCTACCACATGAAGACGTAACTTCTTCCGGAACCGCAGGCTTCGGGGGAGAGTTGTGACGATAATCTCTTTCAAGAGAGATTGAGCCTGCTCTTCCCTATATCAGTCACGTCATTCTACAAGTACAAGATGCTACATTCAAGATACGTTCATCAGTAGCACAAAACGTTTTGACCAGGAAGCAAAGCGTACCCTGCACCACCCGTCACGCCGGCTCACCGCCCATCGTCAACGAGCTAACTACCCATTCTCCGCCTGCCTGCTCCTGATTGGCTGGTGTATCGCCGACAGCATACCTGCACCTGCACTCACGCCCTCTACCTGAGTCGACGTCTGGGCCAGCTCAAGCCGTCCTCCTCAGAATATTCCTGTGCTCTTAGAAGTTGACATCTCTCTCTGGTATATTAAGCCCTGGCTGTCGTATACTAAGGGAGGTAGCAGCTATAGCCAATATTCTCAGCACCTGATTATTATTGCATTGCACATTATTTTATTGTAGAGTAAATTTTCATATCTAGTAATTATTCATGTTGTTTTGTTTGTTGACTTGTTTTGAATTTTACGTAAGCCAAGGGATTGTCTTTGTTCATATTTTTTCTAAAGTAATTAAAATTTCATTGTTTATATTTTGTGTTTTGCGTGTCTTCCCATTACCTTACCACAGACAAACAGGCAAGCAGTCTCTTTTTTTTTTGTAAGTGTGACCAGGCATTGACACCTGCCATTGGAGGACTGCCGAACATCAACACTCCAACACTTTACCGTCACAATATATATATATTATATATATATATATATATATATATATATATATATATATATATAATTATATATACATTGGTGAATACTGGCAACAGGTTTTCATTTATACATGTTTCATTGAATATGACTGCATATTCTGTATTGATTATTTACTTTTTTTAGGGCTTCTATCCCTCTGACTAGTGCTCTAGCATCTTGTTTTAACAGGAAGAGGAGTTCTCCAAAGATCGTTCAGTCTCAAGTAATAAGAAAATATAATGCATGTTAAATTTATACCATTACGGGGTCAGGTGAAGACAAATAAACCTATACAAATGGGTCAAGAATAAGGCATAAAGAAGGGAAAAGTAAGTCATAAAAGAAAAAGGCGAAAATAGGGGACGAAGCACATACAAAGGTTAATCAGGTGTAGTTGCGTAGCATGTTGAGCAGTTTCCTCTATGTTGGCATCTTCATGTTCCGGTCTTGTTCTTACTCTCATGGTGGGTAGAGTGAATTGTTCCGTAATATGGGTATTTATGGTAGGTTGTTCTATTTTTTTTGGATAGCTTCAAGAATTTTTAATCATCTTACATGTTGGGTTTTGTCTATTTTACAAATGTTTTTATTCAGCATTTCTCTTGTTAGGGTGATATCATGGGCTTGTCTCATGTGATTCCTGGGGGCACCGGATTGAAGATGACAGATCAAGCGCCTCGTCAGCTTTGTCGACGTCATACCTATATACTTTGATTGAAGGTTACATCTTTCGGGAGGGGGGAGAGGGAGGGCAGGTGTACATATATACAACGTTTGACTGCTGTAAAGGCAATTGCTATCTCACGGGCTCACCATAACTCATGCTACATGGAATTTTTTTTTATTAGGTGAATCTAAACAACAACAACAACATGCTGTAAAGGGTTCTCCGTCGGCTTCGGGCTGTTTTTAATAAGGGGGTCGGTAGTCGTCTACGTTTTAGTTAGGAGTTATGTTTTTACTCCTTTACGGATTATTTCTCTCTTTATTTGTTGTTCTTTTTCATGTTCACTGTGCATGGTGGATTTCTAATAAAATTTTTGGAGGTGGTGTTGTTTCTGTTCTTGGTTCAGGATTGTACCATGGACCAGGTGTCGTCTTATTGTAGTGTTTATTTCTGTGTTGCTCTATCCTTTGTTCACCAACACCTGAGTTATTATTCCAAACTCCCTACTCACGTTGCTCCCATCAGAGCAGTGGGTAAGAGCTCGACGAATATACGCGTTAAGAACACTGGCGTTGTATCTTTGGGGGTACTCCTACCGTTTAGGCATAATCCTATGTTTGTAAACTTAGTATACGCTGGTGCATAGTGAGGCTACTGTTATTGTTATTAGTACACCCAGGACTGCCAGACTGTTATTTTCACTATTTTCATGGGTACAATGGACTCTCTCTCTAGATGGTTTTTAGATCAATTAGTTCATCTGGGTCTTTTACATGACGAATATGTCATCTATATATCGACAGTATAGACTGCCGTTATGAAAGACTCCATTACTGTGGAGACTGAAATTGATAAATGTTTGCCATTTTTAGATATACTTATTCATAGGGAAGATTTATCACCATAGTTTAGTGCTTACAGAAAGCCTACGAATAATTTATCTTATGTTCATTATTTCTCAGGGGATAGACACAATGTGAAACAATCTATTTTCTCCTCTATGTATCTAAGAGCTCTTCGGGTTGTTAGTCCAAAACGCTTAGATGAAGAGTTTATGAATATTGATTCTATTGGTCTCAAACTTTGTTATTCACTGAGTTTTTAGGTTTGCCGTAGCAAAGGATGTTGTACATATAATATATGCAGTGAGAAAATTTGCCCAAAAAGTGTTTTATGTTTACCATATTTTTCTGGGTTTGAAAATATTGTCAAAGCTTTGAAACTTTGTGATATACATGTATTGATTAATTACGAAAATACTGTCGGAAAACTATTATTTATTAACAGTCGTCATAGTGATAATTGTGTCATTTATAAAATACCTTGTAAAGAATGTAATACGTTCTATGCTGGGCAAACATCTAAATATTTGAAATATAGAATTTCGCAACATAAATACTCTGCAAGACATGGCCAATTGTCTAATGCTTTGTTTGTTCATTTGTCAGAAAATTCTCACCAAATTGATTGGGAGATGGCTTCTTCAATACCGAATTGTAAAAGTACTTTCAATAGGAACATAATTGAATCTGCTTTAATACAGATTACAAAATCATGTAATTTGAACTTCAGCAGTGGTTTGTATAATTTAGATCCATTTTTGATTGATCAGTTAAAAGGCGATTCTAGTAGGATCATCCACACAAATTTTTCTCACTATTACTGTGTTAATATCCAAAATTTTATGTTATTAATATCCACATATGGGCCTATTGGCCCATACGATGCAGCTTCTATTAATATCTACCCAATCCAATCCATTTATGTCATGGTACATCACTTCACTTCACCTCTCTCCTGCCTATATGTGTCCAAATATACATACTTGTAAATCATCCTTCTGAAGATGTATTATTAAATACGAAAGTACTTTAGGAAATTCCTGTTTTAATTCTTTCTTCGTGGTCTGACACCGTCATATATGTGGGAAATTTACCCACTATATCTATGTTATTTTCTAAGAAATGTATTTTTTCTATAGCATATCTAAATTATATCAAAATCGCAACAGAATTATATCAGAACCACTACAGATTCATTATATCCTACATCTGGATCCTACATGACAATGCCACCTATGATCACATACGCCATAGGGCCCAAGGAGTCTACGTGACTTGGTGCATGATTTCTCAAGGATCTAGAAGCTTCTAGAAAGATATCTTAATTAAAAAAACTATTGGAACATTCAATAGATTTCCTGTAAGGATTAAATCAAATTCTTAATAAGAATCAATAATACTAGCAAGTACTACTTAAAATCTATAAATTTTATATTTAATTATATTATAATCACATCTTATCTCAATCATAAGTCTAGACAGAAAAATAATCAATCAAAATACCTTGAAAGCTACCCTCTCTAAGGAATAGGGCGGAGCCAACTCGAGAGAGAAGTGACCTACGGGGCGCCCCGAGGCAGAAAGCATTGTTTACAGAGTGAACAAGTGTGACGGTGCCTTGCGAACACTTTTTCGATATAGGACGCCTTACTAATTTAAATTTATCAACAGTGATTACTCTCTAAAACTGGGAGAGTACCTGGACTATATAAGGAAAAATTCCTAGTACTTTATCTAAATAAGAGTGTAGAGGGGATCACACCAAGTGACGCCGCCTCCACCACACCTATCTTATCCTACTGCAAACACAATTAAGGACATAATTAGCAACACTACCAGAATTATAAACAGCAAAGCTGTGTCATAAAATATAGTGCCTAAACACTACAAGAGAGTTATAAGTCTGGCAACTTGTCAGACGGCACCTGGCACTCAGACATAAGTATATTGAGTTATTTAGTGTGTTGATTGGCCAATTGCATGTTTGTATAACCTTCATATATCCAATAAGTCTGTTTGTCGTTACAGGGTGAGGCAACGCCTCATATTTCAGTAAGTTTGAATTAATCTTTCAGTCACTGAACCCTTTCAATTTATCTAGACACTCATAAGAAACACAACTTCAGTCAATGAAAGTCAAGCTCAACTGATACTTTATAAATAAATTATATATGATATAGATATATTCTATCATATACATCAAGTTGACAATTGCTTACCTAGTTATCTTTAATCATATAAGCTTATCATATTGAATATAATCTCTTGTCCTTAGTTACCAGTACTTGGTCATTTAATTGAATATTCATTTATATCATACCTCTATAGTACAAATTATTGTGTTTATTAGTAGGTGAATATTGGCTGTTGCAGTTATGGTGCTAGGCTGGACTGTGTACATGTTTAGCTCCATGGTATAAACAGAACCAGTGTTCAGTTATAGAACTGAGTTTATTAAATCTTATAAGTATATTAACAATACAAGCTGATGTGTAAAATTGTCTGCAGGTGGATTGTGGATCTTCAATCAACTTCTCCATTCACCTGTAGCGATCCCACCTTCCCCATACAGCCCACAATCTGTCATTAGGAAAGAGGAGCTAGGATTTACTACCCTAGCTAGGGACTTTAGTTTAATTAATTTTGCATACAGTAATTTTTTAATTTAGTACAGTGCAAGTCCCTAGTAATTCTCCTCATTATATCAATCCCCCACAATTTTCCCACAATTATGGTCCTTTGAACCTAGATTGTCTAGAAACTACATCATCCATATTATTCCATTTACTTAAGTGTGAAAAAGTTTTTTAATTAATTTGGAATTTTGGATTTGAGAAAACCATTTAATTTCTATATCCTTATTCCTATCGGGATATTCTAATATTACATATGTCAACTTTAACTGGAAGTCTAGATGGGTCTCCTGAGGAAGGACTTGCTTAGCTTACATGCTAAGTGTAGTAAGCAGCTCATTCCTCACTCTGGGACCATATAAGAACAATTAACTAGGCGCGAGCTAACGCCGAGACCTCAAAAGTTTGAAATCCCCTTGACTTAGGCCGTTGACCTTCGCATATCACCGGAGCGAATCTAACGAGTAGGTCACGGGCTCTCACAACATTTAATTTTGTTGTGTGGTGCAATGAATTTAGCCTAATTCTCAAAATCTGTCTCAATATGAATAGGAAAAGTACTTTCAGGTACGTGGCAGAACAATGGTACATCAGTAAAATGTGTAGGGTGTAACGAAAAGACAGAGTTCAACACAACACAGTTTATTCCACAAAGTACTGACTACTATAACAACGAAAGAAATATCAATGACGTTACTCGAAACCCTTCCTGTGACACCTTCACTGACAGCTAAACACTGGCCACGAGTGCTGCAAAATGAACTAACTTGAACATACTGAGTGATCACAGAGGAATCAATCAAGCACAACATACTAATCTATCATCACTATGTAACAACAACAAAGTAGGTTAGGAGACACGCCTCCAATAACCTCCTCTCAGTTACTCTGTGCTACTTGCAGCCCTCCCCTGCTAAAGCAGTTGCAATGGAGTTAAACTGGCAGCCTATCAATGACATGACAATGACTAATGGGGCTACTGGCAACTCCAGCAACCCTCCTTAATTAAATGCTTATGTTAACACTCCGTCCCTCGGACGATCAACAATGGCTAATTGATTACGTTAATATCAAAGTAACACTTACGGTAACTTAATCTTGTCTCCCACACACAAATCAAACTGTTCAACTGTCACTAGTAACTCCGAATTACACAAACACACTACCTGACGAGCATTCAGTGAGTAATCCCCATTAATCCCTGTACCCCAGACAGCTGATTAATCCCAGTACGAGTTACGTTATCAGTTACTATCGCCCCCTTCGATAGTTTACTGCAATCTCAATGTCCAAAGTGCTAAGAGAACGGCAATCACCCTTCACTACCCTCGAGCTATTAATTACTATCCAGTAGAACAATAATTAATTAATTCACAAATACGTCACCTTTCACACTGGGCTCAGCAATTATGACATTAATGGCATGAACTCCCTCTGAGGCCTTCCATTCTCCGACGAATTGAGGTGACTAGTTAGCGATCCCACGAACCGATAATTAATCACCACGTCTACGTTACTTTACAATGACATTACTCTCCCAAGAGTCAATCAAATTACTTGTCCACTGACAGATATTACTAACCGACGTCACGTTAATGAAACAATGGAGCCTTCGTGTGAGTCGATCAACCCTGATCAGAGTTAAAAACCTTGACTTCCTGGAACCCATTAATTACCTGTCCAACTAGCAGATAATTTGTAACAGACAATACTTAAAATGCAAGATTCAGCCCTCCCAGAATTCCTACAATTCTTGTCTGGCTTGGCTAGCTCCCTGACCGACCAAAACAGCTGTTCCTTGGAAAAAAAATAACCCAAACGTACCTTACGTTACTCAAATTGTCATAGAACAATTTCTTTATAGGCAATGGGTGTTCCTTTGGTTATGTTACATTAATTGACTCACAATCACCTCACTCAATACTGGACTTCGATGACCACCAAATATATAAGAAAATATAACACCAAGTACTCATCCCAGTGACGAGTTTCACCCACGACACACTAAATCACAGCCCACGGTGATTTACGATATAATCCGGTTGCAATGACAATTACTGCAGAACACCAGTAAATAACACTCTCTGTGCTCTAACTCTAGAACACGGCCCATTCAATTTAATGAACTACAATAACACACTTGGTGATTGATCAACACTAGCAACAATCATGACCCAACAGTTTACAACCCCTTTGCAATAACACACACAAACTGTGCTTTAATTTCACTTTATTAGAACACGGCCCAACACTTTACTACCCTGTTGCAAGGACACCCGGTGCTCTAATTACCACTTAAAATACGCCCCCACACTTTGCAACATGGTTGCAATAACTACTTACTGCAACCACAGTAATAACACACTAGTCTTCGTGACACTACAATTATATATATCGTACCTGCTGGCCACCTATAGCTTTCAGCTATCAAATGCTAATGTGGAACACTAAGGAGATCACACACACACTCCTTATCAACTTTGGCCAGTGATTAGCGATCCCAAGGATCGATAATTACTCCCTTGAATTATGTTACTCGACAGAGCTGTCAGCTGTCACTCTGAGTCACGTTACTCACACTTCACCACAAGCCTACCAAAATTACGTTAATGGGGTCAGCCTCATAAATATATATATAATCCCCTTTATCACAGCCCTGGGAACACAACACTTGTAATAAAAACACATACTGGTATTACTCCACATTAATCAAATGCCAGGAAATCCTCGGTGTTACCACACTGACACTCTACGGTGCACTATGTCCGGAAACTGGACTCCCTCTCATGCAAAAGATTACATGGACATGGGACACAACAATACTCAAAATCTCACTAGAATGGAGTATAAAATTCACTAGGACGGCCCTCATGGTCCTCGTCTAATCTATGTATACTGTGTTCCCATGTGTACACTAACACACACCCTCACAGGTATGTCTGGCCTCACCAGACTACGTCCTCCCTGGACTGACACTGACGTCATATAAGGGTCAAAAACCTCCCGCGCCCACGCTTCTCTTCATCTTAGCAGGTGCTAAAGACAATGCTCGCGGAACACCTGACCTCGAATCCAGGCTTAGAGATAATAATCACCAAATACACACTGGGCTATTTACTCATTTATACGGCCTGGCACTTGCACTCACAGCTCCTACCATACACACTCACACTCCTGTAGGTGGCCACCTCACTAGGCGACGGGGCTAGGCTAGGGGTAGCTCAGTGCAGTGTCTCGCCTGGCTCGGTACGTTTGGTATATACTCACACTCGGACGGCTTTGCTACAAAAACAGTTATTAATATAGCACTACCTCCTAGACCTCCAGCTCCCAAGCCCGGAAGGGACTTTATCAAAGCAGATTGGACGAAGTTTCAAGAAACTCTCGAAACTTGGCAACAAAACTACACTCCTCCTGACAACACCAAAGAAATGGAAAAAGATTTAGTAAATGTAATACATAAAGCAGCAAATCACGCCATCCCCAAGAGGAAAACAATTACCCAACAACACAAGGACCGATGGTATTACTGTGATAGGATCAAAGAGCTACGTAACAGACTAAGTCGTGCACGAAAGAATTTCAGAAGAGATAGAACCGAAGCAAATCTAGGACTTCTTAGAGCTATCCGAGATCATGTACATGAAGAAACAGCAAAAATCAGGAGAAAAATGGCTCGAGTGGTGTGCCAAGCTAAATCAGCATACATCCTTGGGCGACATCTGGAGGCAGATCAACAAGGTCAAAGGAAAATCGCCTCCTGCTTCGCCGCATCATGTTCATCCAGAGCAAGAAGTAGAAAGGCTAGCAAATCTATTTGCTTCAAGAGCCAGTTCCACTCAACTTCCTCAAGCAACTCTGACTTACCAACAAAGACTTCAAGCAGCAAGATGGAAAAAAATAGATGATGTTTTAGCCTTACCTGACGAATTAGACCAACCTTTCAATCTGAAAGAACTCAGAAGTGCTAGAAAGAAAACTAAAAATACAGCTCCAGGCGAGGACAAATCACTTACAACATGCTAGCCAAGCTAGGAAAAAAAGGTGAAGAAGCCTTCTTGAATCTCATCAACAGAGTATGGGTGACAAGAACCCGACCACTCTCTTGAAACAGTGCAATTATAGTTCCCATTCCAAAACCTAATGACCCAGGAAATCCAAGACCCATCTCATTAACAAGCTGTCTGGCCAAAACTGCAGAAAGAATGGCCCTTAATCGAATTGAATGGAAAGCCAATCCACTACACCAAAATATGTTTGCTTACAGAAAAGGTGTTGGAACCACAGAATGCCTTACCTCCCTCCTGGATAAAATCAATGGAATCCTTATTTTTCTAAACCTTGAAAAAGCCTTCGAGTTAGCCAGTGCTCCAGCTACACTGTGCTGTCTTGTGGAAAAGGAAATCAAAGGACACGCTCTTGCCTTTGCCGAAGGAAGCCTGCTTAACCGAGAAGCTAAAGTCAAATTCCAAGGAAAAACATCGACCTCAAAGAGGCTGGTAAATGGAACTCCGCGGGGAGGAATACTAAGCCCATTCCCCTTCAACTGTCTCATGGAACAATTCATGAAGCACAAGCCACCAAAAGCCAAACTTCTGAACTACGCAGACGACTTTGTGGTCATCATCAATGCCAAAGGTGCAAGGAACCATGCACAAAAATGCCTAGATATTATCAGCAGGGAAGTGGAACGCATATCAGTGAAAATAAACAGCAATAAAACAAACGCTATGGCCGTTAAAATTAGAACTCAAGACATCAGACTTGGAATACAAGGACATGAAATTGAGTGGGTTACCTGTTTTCAATACCTTGGAGTCATAATAGACAACCAGTTGAAATTCAGTCAAGAAATTGAATATCTTCGGCAACGCTGTAAAGCCAGAAACTCAGCTTTGCACTCCCTGACCAGTCTTAGAGAGGGTGCATCTCTACCAGTACTCAAAATGTATTACGTTCAAGCAGTTAGGTCACTGATTGACTATGCTGCTCCTGCTCTTACATCCCTCAGTGATAACAAATGGGAGAAACTGGAAGTGTCTCAAAATGATGCTCTGAGAACAATGCTGGGAGCACCTATATGGACGCATAGAGAGAACCTTAGAATGGAAACCAATTTACCAGCATTAGAAAACAGGATGAAACAAAGGATAGCCACCATAGCAGCAAAACTTATTGGAACAACCGCCAGACTGTCAATCAAAGACAGCATGCAGAGATCCTTTGAGAAAAAAACTTCAATATAGAACAAGCACATGGATGGATAATTTGGTCAAGATTCTAGAGAAAGTAGACCTGAAATGGACCATTAAAAACAAAGGGGAAAACAGACCATATCAACACTTTCGGCAGCCTCCTCCAAGGGAAGAATCGAATCTAAAGATAATCATTGAAGGATTACCAGTTAAAAAATTCACATGTGACCCGCAGAGGCTCAAGGAAGTAATAGAACAACAAATGGAAACCATTTCAAAACCTACAACGACTCGCATCTTCACAGACGGATCAGTTGACCAACAAAGAGGTTCTGCTGGGGCAGCAGTTTACACTACCAATCATGAAGCTTACTGGAGCATGAATAGTGGGTGCTCAACATTGCAAACAGAATTATATGCCCTGAAGGAGGCAATAAACTATACAATTGAGAATAATTTACATGATGTCATCATTCATACCGACTCTAAATCATCGCTCCAGGCATTGTTATCTAGTCAGCACAGAGATAATATACAACTCACAGAAATTCAATATATAGGAAAAGAAGCCCAAAATCTAGGGCTGTCAATCACCCTAAATTGGATATCAAGTCACATTGGCATAGATGGTAATGAAAAGGCAGACTCACTAGCAAAAACTGCCACTGCTTTACCTGTTGTACAAGTTCAAATACCTCCAAGTTTCTCACAGATTAAGGAGCAAATCCAGAAGAAAATATTCTCAACTATCAAAAGTCGTCACAAAGCCAAAGTAGCGGAAGGAAGATCTACTGCGATATGGTACGAACAAGCCACTGGTTACTCCTCTTTCAAGCCTGGCAAAAAGATATCCAGAGACACTGCAGTAGCCATACACAGACTCAGACTTGGATACAAGTGCTGCTGGGAGGTAATGAACCCAATAGTTAAAGAGTGTCACATCTGTGAAACAGAAGCAGAGGCGCCACTATTGCACTACTTACTGGAATGTGAAGCAACTGAAGCCCTGCGCATCAAACTCAACATTAATCCAAAGACAGCAGCTGCATTAGATGCACATTCCACCGCGACTACGATGATTAGAAAAACCATTGAGGAATGTGACTCACTAGTGAGCATTCTACATCCGCCTCCAAGATAATGTTAATAAAACAAGACTAAAACCAGTGCACTAAAACAGAAGCGATAAATAAACAGGGGAAAAGGAGGAATCCCCTCCTCCATTTTAAACCTAGACCCAAATCTCACAGAAACAAGGTTATCGCGAATAACCAAACTCAATTACGGACTCACCATAGCTCGTGCTACATGGACACTTCGTTCTGAGTAGCTATATCTGAAACAACAACAAAAACACAGGCTTCGCATCTGGCTCAGGGCAAAGCGCCTCGAACGTACAAAATGGCGGGAAACACTAATGAGAGTCTCTCTCTCTAAATTCCCACAAATTTCTATGGAAACACTGCCCTGAACACTGGCAAGATATTCCCTGTTCACTCTACTGCTACAAAACACCAGCTGGAGATCAGATAGTCTGATTAATCACTGAGATGGGGACTTACAAGTCCATTTCCTGCTCGTATGAACTTTTACCCATTTCCCACGATTTTTCAAATACACTCCCTGTCTCTCTCCCACTCAAAATACGACGAGTTTCCAGATTCTGCTCATCCCACGGACCCACGTAGCAGTTGATGGAGGAGGGGAGATGTATCAGAAGCTACCGCCATGACACCTTTACACAGCTCGCCAACTAAGCAAAGATTTTGTCGAACACAGGCGGAGGCTGGAGGCACGATGAGTACCATGTAGCCATGGGCAGGCAAGGTGCCGGCTTCCTGGTCCTCCTCAAATGAACCAATCACAGAAAGGCATACAGCAGCCTACCCTCTTGGCCAATCACAAGTGAGGTTCGTTGCCCTGAAGACTGGGCCGAAAAGATGGCCGCTTGCGTTACTACGGTAACAGAGGAGGTGCTGGTTGGCTGCCCACGTCACTGCTTCCCGCTACTCCTTTGTTCTTGCTTTGTCGCGCTGCTGTTGCCTCCTCTCTTCACCATAAAAGCTGCTACTCGCTCTAACTCTTTCCACAAATGTGCTACAACGGCCATTGTAACATATTTGGAATGCTGATGACCTAGGCTCTGAAGCGGGCCTAAACATTGGATGTTTCTGGTAAGGGTTGCCAAATCCAGTCCAGGTGCATGGCCGTGCACGTGCTGCAGTGCACTTCGAGCGTCACGGGAACATACACCAGTGGAATGTTTAGCTGGTGCCAACCCAATTCCTCACAATAAGAAACTTCTTTATTTGCATTGGAATAATTAATTCATATTCTAGCCTAACCTAGCTGACATCCAATATCTATATATCTATGTAAACAAATTGTTTACAGTGGCTTAAGACCATCATATCCATTAACTAGGAAACATTCATAGCATACTAGTAACTATTCTGTGTCAAAAACCACAGCACTTAATTTTATCAATTGTTACAGACACAACTGCATCTTATTTCATATATACCATTATACCTTACTTGTGGTAACATTATATACACACATTTAAGTGTATTATTCAGCATTCTCTTTAATCAACTGATTTTCAGAGCTGCTCATTACTAAATACTCTTTAAAAAAGTGTTTTTAAGACGATGAGAGCATTTCATTACAATATATTCTTAATCAACTGTAGCAAACATTATTACAGGTAAAATCAGTAGGCAATTCTACACTATTTTATCAAACCCCTACCAGGGTACTGTATCTTGTAATAATGGTGCAAAAATAGTGTCATTTACTATTTTTAAACAATTATTACAAAATTTACAGATTTGGTGCATTCGAATGAAATTAACCAAATTTTTACACTTTTTGATAACTGAGCTCCTGCTACATCCAGTTTCCAGGGCAGAAAGGAAAGACGATCTTTGGAATTATTACCTAAGTAGTCAGGAAAGGTCATTTATCAAAATACATTAACATAGTACATATTTTTATCAAAAAAGTAAAAATATCTCGGAAACTCCGAAGCTTTGAAAAATCCTGATGACTTCAAATTATTCACCTGCTACAGGAACAGGAAAGCAAAAGACACTTAGGTGTTGTGACGGTGTCCCCCCCCCCTTATATTTCTCCCACGCCAGCTGTAAGAGTCATATCTACTTTACCCGAACGTTCTCTGCCTTACAGAGAATAAGTTGACATATGTGGGAGCATGAGGTGTTCTCGCATAGGAGAGAAATTAACTAAAGACGAGTGTTTTGGCCAGTGGCTTAGGCCCTTTTGGACGCCAAGATGGCGCCGACTCCTACGTTTTCGCGCCAAAATGTTATGACGTCAGTGGCACCAGATTGGCCAAGAATGGTGACATGGTACAGGGAGCCAATGAGAAACGCCCCTGGCAAGTGTGACGTCACGAGTGGAGGTAGGTCCGGGCCGTGCGCCCCCGTGGCGCCAGGAGTTAGATATAACGCGTCGTCAAGGGCGGACGTGCGATAGGGGGGTCCTGTCAGTCTGACAGTATTCGCCCCTCTCCGGTGAATATACGCATCACCAGTGGTCTGCGAGCATCCTGTGAGGTCTTCCTGAACTCCGTGAGGCAGACAAAAGAAGGAATTGACAGGAAATGAGCAACAAGTGCCCCAGTGACAGGTGCTTAGCAAGAGTGAAGCCTGGGCAGTGACGTCAGGGACGACTGTACAGTTTCACCGGTCGGGTCATGACGTAGCGGCTGGGCCAGTTCACCGTGAGGAAGAAGAACTAGCTGGGAATACGAACGACTGCAGCCGGGAGTAAGGACTGCAGACATAGTTGTGAGGAGGAGGCGACGGCCAGGAGGCCGACTCCAACCCTTCAAGAGGTTGTGGAGGAGCACGAAGCCTGCAGAGAGAAGCAGTATGGAGAAGACGCGCTTTTTGGGTGTTGGTTGAGGTCCTGGGAAGAGCATCAGTGTGTGTGGGGGTGTTCCCTACAGCAAGTCGTGAGCCGGGACCAGAAGCTTCAATTCAACCCTCAACAGAGAACGAGTCCACATCATTTATGGTGGAAGCAGGTAATTCAGTTTTCCCTCCCATTACCCTTTAGTTAGCGATTAGCCAGGGTATCTACTATGTCATGAGCAGGGCTCACCAATGTCGATGTTTCTAGTAAGACACAGTTGTGAAGGGAGATGCTATAGAGCTCTCACGAGGTATATATATGGTGTGTGATTGCACC
This sequence comes from Procambarus clarkii, assembly GCF_040958095.1. Classification (NCBI taxonomy): domain Eukaryota; kingdom Metazoa; phylum Arthropoda; class Malacostraca; order Decapoda; family Cambaridae; genus Procambarus; species Procambarus clarkii. The sequence goes on along the minus strand of NC_091181.1, from coordinate 44,624,117 downwards.
TGTGGTTTGATGAAGAGATTACTATGACGAGGACATTTATATTCACAGGTCATTTATATTATAAGTTCGTGCCAGAGGTTATATATAAATATACAATTTAATAGTGTAACGCTGTGTGCCTAGAGTTACCTCGTTATTATAAATATTGATAAAGTGAACTATATATACTGGAGTTATTAAATAGTATATTCATATGTCTAGTGGTTAACTGTGATTAGGCCAGTGAATACGAGGGAATAATACTGTATACTGTGATATACTGTGAATACGAGGGAATAATAGGCGCATCACGCCAATAGTGTAAGTATAGTCGGGAACCGGTCGCCCGAGCGTACAGCATGCTGGACTTGTGATCTTGTGGTCCTGGGTTCGATCCAGTTGCCGGCGAGAAACAATGGACTGAGTTTCTTTCACCCTATGCCCCTGTTAGGGGGCATAGGGTGAAAGAAACGGTAATGGTTAGTTGGCAGTTGGTAATGTTAGTTGGCAGTAAAATAGGTACCTGGGTGTTAGTCAGCTGTCACGGGCTGCTTCCTGAGGGGGGAGGCCTGGTCGAGGACCGGGCCGCGGGGACATTAAAAAGTCCCAAAATCATTTCAAGATAACCTCAAGATAGTGAGGAAGTGAACAGTGTGAGGAACAATGAGGAGTGTGAGTGGGTGTGACATCTCGCGAGTTGCCAAACGTTCGATAACACTGCATGTGGAGCATAGGAACACACGTCAACTGGGAGTGTTGTCATTCCCAGAGTGTTCCAGAACTGTGAAGAGGCGGAGAGAAGGCTGCTCATTTATTCCTTTGCCATGTTGTTGATGCAGAGTTATGATTCTTTGATCTTTTAAGTAAACTACAAAACCACCTCCGTGTTTGTGTCAACCCTCCATTACCTTGTTGCTATTGAGACTATCTAAGAGTGAGTGATTTAAACATATACTTACCTGTTACCAAATTGATTAGTATTCCCTGGGGCCACTACTATGTTACTACTATTCCACTGAGGTGTTACTGGGCACGGTAAACACCAGTTAGCGACCTATAGTGAGCGGTAGAGCCCTCTGTCGGGGCAGGCACATGATCAAGTGAAGTGATCGTGTTCTCACTCGTCTTTAGGCTATGAGGCCAGCTGGAGACAGACTGAGAGACTCTCCTGGTGAACAGTGGCACCGTGAGGATCGAGTGCAGACCCGTGGGGGCTACAGTAAGTAACGTTTATCACTACTAATACTTGGTGGTGACTCTCTCTAGCCAGAGACACCCCGTCAGTGTCTACAAAATTATTTGACTCAGCTTGACAGATGTCAAGAGTTAACTAAATAAGTATCTCTTGATTTAATCATCTTGAATAACAGAGTCAAAACTGCAGTGGAAAAATTTGATCAAATCAAACACCTTTCTGAGACTTATTTAGCAGAAAGAGCTATTGCCGATTTAACCCAAAGGGAACTTTAGGATATCAGAGCTGAAACATCAATTTATGAAAATAAAATCCAGGATCAACTAGATCCTTTAATCAAGCTTGCATTACTAGCTTAGATGCCTTCCGGAGAGCTTTTGATTTATTAATACACTATAATGCTTCTCTCACCAAGGTTATTAAATTTTTATATTTACAAGGCCAAGTGAGAGGAGAGGCACTGCAGATCTTTGCTAATTTGTCATTATCAGATGAAGATTATGATCAAGTCAAACAATTGTTACGTAAATACAGTGGCTACTAATCAAGAAACTGGAAGGCCTACAGGCCACTTCTCTCAGTTGATGGACAAATGTCATCATCACTTGGCTACAATAGTCTACCATTGGGGATTAAGACCAATCCTAATCTCACATCACAATCTGAATGCCTAAAGAGCCCATCATTACTAATCTACAATCTTAAGGCTAACAGCCCATTGACAATGTCAATCCAAGTATTATCATTCATCTAGGATAACTATCTTAATCCTAGAATATAATCTTGTTCACCTAATCTAATGCATTCACTGGAGTGAAAGCAGCCTCAGAAAAACTGAAGGCAATTCAGAATCTCAAAGAGACTTACTTAATAGAAAAGGCAAAGCCGATAAAATAAAAAGTAAAATGCTTCATCAAATCTCGAATTATGTATATACACATTATTACAAATACAAATCATCCTTTAAGGAAATCCTTGGAGGATTACAATTGTTACATGCTTGTATGACCTACTTGCATGTAATTACATGCCTACAAGTGCCCCCGAGATGTTTATTCTGTCAGGAATCACATACAATATTTCAGTGCACAGTTTATGCAAACTGTGCCAACAAATCAATATTCAACCTGCATCTCAGGCAAAGCCAAAAGAAGATAATTCTTAATCAGCTGTACAATTTTGTAAGGTACAGGGTAATGTTAATTCCTTAGTAGCAAAAACAATTACTACAGATACATTACCGGCTTGACATCTGCGAGGCACTACATATCAAAAAGTCATCACCAGCAATCAACAGTCACTTAATGCACAACTATATTCTACCTACTTGAAGACTCCGTACCAATATAGAAGCATCAAGAGGAAATATGGGCCAATAGACCCTTTGCAGTTACTTCCATTCTTCCCTCTCATTAATCCAATTTATACCCATTGCACCGTGTTCTGTCTTGTGTGGGTCAAAAGTTTCTTCACCTCATCCAAAACTGTTGCAACATATCACCTCACCCAAATGCGAGTATATAAGACAAGCTATTCATTGTTAGCATTAAGTAAAACTCTGTTTTCAGGTTACAGTTGTGTGTGTGTAAACTAAAGTCTTTCAAAATGTAATAAGTTATTACGAAACGCGTTCAAGCGTAGCATCAGACTAGAAATAAAACTGAATTTTGGAGAATTGATTTTTCAATTACCATCGACAGTAAAAAGAAACATAAGAAATATTGAGAAAATTCGTGTTAGGATTATTAATCTTACTTTTTCGGTCATATTTTACAACATATGTTTACAAGAAGGACTGCTACCAAAATATACTAATACATATATATATATATATATATATATATATATATATATATATATATATATATATATATTTATATACAGAGAGAGGGGGGGAGGGTGAGAGGGAGTGGAAATAGAGAGAAGGGGATGAGAAAGATGGTGTGTGTGGGGGGGGGGGTAGGGGGGGGGGAAAGAATGAACGTAGGAAGGAATGTAGGAAGGAAGGAGGGTAGGAGGAAGTGAGAGAGGGAAGTTAGAGATACATATAGGGAGAAAGAGGGAGAGAGATGGTCCAGAGCAAGGGGGGAGGAGGGGGGAGGAGGGGGGTGAGAGAGGGTAGGTAGATAAGGTCACTAGTCACTTAGGTGGGAAAAGCCCTGTGTGTGTGTGTGTGTGTGTGTGTGTGTGTGTGTGTGTGTGTGTGTGTGTGTGTGTGTGTGTGTGTGTGTGTGTGTGTGTGTGTGTGTGTGTGTGAGGGGTGGGGGAAAACAGAGGGAAAGGAGTAGAGTGTTGTGGGCTTGTTGACCCGTCTGCCTTACCCACCAGAGCCACAAGGTTATGTAGCCTATCCTCTATACTTTGGATTCTAAATACCTCAGATATGGTTATATTTCAAATTAAATATTTTAAATCACTCTGTTCAACTTACTGATGACCTAGTGAGGGGAGGGGGGTACTTAGCAACAGCTCACCCCAAGCAATCACAGTACTGAGTTTGTGGTGGTGTGTGTAGTCGACTGTCCTCTCCTGCTGCTCCTCATCAATGTTGTCCCCCACGTGGCCTGATTATGCTATTCTTCCTGTACTTCTCACTGACCGTCAATCAGTATATACAACGTAGCATACTTTCAACAAGGTGCGCACACTCTGGTAGATTGATCACTATTATTGCTATATTTCCACTTCCCTCAACACTTTACTAGTAAAGTCGTCCGACCTGGTTGAACTGTCCCACGGTGTGACCCTGGTATTGCCGATACTCAACCTTATTTTGTCCTTAACTAATCTAATGCTATAGGAGCTAACTATACACTTGATTAATGCGTTTGTGTTCACTACTGTGACAAGAAACGATGTTTCTTGTCTCTGTAACAATTCAATGTCTTGAGATAATTTATTTTTGTTCGCGGACGCCCAACGGACACGTGTCTCTCTCACGCTCTCCTCTCACGACTGTGTACTCACCTAGTTGTGCTTGCGGGGGTGGAGCTCTGGCTCTTTGGTCCCGCCTCTCAACTGTCAATCAACAGGTGTACAGGTTCCTGAGCCTATTGGGCTCTATCATATCTACACTTGAAACTGTGTATGGAGTCAGCCTCCACCACATCACTTCCTAATGCATTCCATTTGTCAACCACTCTGACACTAAAAAAAGTTCTTTCTAATATCTCTGTGGCTCATTTGGGCACTCAGTTTCCACCTGTGTCCCTTAGTGTGTGTGTGTGTGTGTGTGTGTGTGTGTGTGTGTGTGTGTGTGTGTTTACTAGTTGTGTTTTTGCGGGGGTTGAGCTTTGCTCTTTCGGCCCGCCTCTCAACTGTCAATCAACTGTTTACTAACTACTTTTTTTTTCCCACACCACACACACACACCCCAGGAAGCAGCCCGTGACAGCTGACTAACTCCCAGGTACCTATTTACTGCTAGGTAACAGGGGCACTAAGGGTGAAAGAAACTTTGCCCATTTGTTTCTGCCTCGTGCGGGAATCGAACCCGCGGCACAGAATTAAGAGTCCTGCGCGCTATCCACCAGGCTACGAGGCCCCCTGTGTGTGTGTGTGTGTGTGTGTGTGTGTGTGTGTGTGCGCGCGCGCGTGTGTACTCACCTAGTTGTGTTTGCAGGGGTTGAGCTCTGGCTCTTTGGTTCCGCCTCTCAACCGTCAATCAACTGATGTACAGATTCCTGAGCCTACTGGGCTCTTTCATATCTACATTTGAAACTGTGTATGGAGTCAGCCTCCATCACATTACTTCCTAGTGCATTCCATTTACTACTCTGGCACTGAAAAAGTTCTTTCTAATGTCTCTGTGGATCTTTTTTGTACTCAGCTTCCACCTGTGTCCCCTTGTTCGCATCCCGCCAGTGTTGAATAGTTTATCCTTGTTTACCCGGTCGATTCCCCTGAGGATTTTGTAGGTTGTGATCATGTCCCCCCTTACTCTTCTGTTTTCCAGTGTCGTAAGGTGCATTTCCCGCGGCCTTTCCTCATAACTCATGCCTCTTAGTTCTGGGACTAGTCTAGTAGCATACCTTTGGACTTTTTCCAGCTTCGTCTTGTGCTTGACAAGGTACGGGCTCCATGCTGGGGCCGCATACTCCAGGATTGGTCTTACATATGTGGTGTACAAGATTCTGAATGATTCCTTACACAGGTTCCTGAACGCTGTTCTGATGTTAGCCAGCCTCGCATATGCCGCAGACGTTATTCTCTTTATGTGGGCTTCAGGAGACAAGTTTGGTGTGATATCAACTCCTAGATCTTTCTCTCTGTCTATTTCATTAAGTCCTTTATCTCCTAAAGTACTGTACTCACCTAGTTGTACTCACCTAGTTGTGTTTGCGGGGGTTGAGCTCTGGCTCTTTGGTCCCGCCTCTCAACCGTCAATCAACAGGTGTACAGATTCCTGAGCCTATCGGGCTCTGTCATATCTACACTTGAAACTGTGTATGGAGTGAGCCTCCACCACATCACCCCCTAATGCATTCCATTTGTCAACCACTCTGACACTAAAAAAGTTCTTTCTAATATCTCTGTGGCTCATTTGGGCACTCAGTTTCCACCTGTGTCCCCTTGTGCGTGTTCCCCTTGTGTTAAATAGACTGTCTTTGTCTACCCTATCAATCCCCTGCAGAATCTTGAATGTGGTGATCATGTCCCCCCTAACTCTTCTGTCTTCCAGCGAAGTGAGGTTTAATTCCCGTAGTCTCTCCTCGTAGCTCATACCTCTCAGCTCGGGTACTAGTCTGGTGTGTGTGTGTGTGTGTGTAAATAACGAAAATTAACACATGATGGAAAATGTGACAGTGTCAGACCACTAAGGAATAATTGAAGTACTTAAGGAAATTCCTGTTTCAATTCTTCCTTCGTAGTCTGACACTGCCCCATTTCTCATCACTGTTTAATTTTCGTGATTTACACATACACACACACACGCGCGCGCGCACACACACACACGCGCGCGCGCACACACACACACACGCGCGCGCGCACACACACACACACACACACACACACACACACACACACACACACACACACACACACACACACACACACACACACACACGAATCTCAGGTGCTCAGGAATCTGTACACCTGTTGATTGACGGTTGAGAAGCGGGACCAAAGAGCCAGAACTTAACCCCCGCAAGCACAATTAGGTGAGTACAACTTGGTCAGTACACACACACACACATTTATATTATTATATATATATATATATATATATATATATATATATATATATATATATGTATATATATATATATATATATATATATATATATATATATATATATATATATATATACATTTTTCATTATATATATGAAAAACTCATTTTTAGGCAATAGGGTGACTTGAACCGGTGTTCTGGTAATTCCCAGACACTTGCCATAACCCACTCGGCCACGACAGGACAAAACCCGACTATCTCGGAACTCTTCAGAGTTCACAAGCTGGACTGGAACCCAACCAGGATTTTACAGTCAGCCAGACAATACTCTGGTTTGCAGGTGGTGATGGTCACACCCTCACGGCCCTTCTTCAGACCTGATAATGAGAGAGAGAGAGAGAGAGAGAGAGAGAGAGAGAGAGAGAGAGAGAGAGAGAGAGAGAGAGAGAGAGAGAGAGAGAGAGAGAGAGAGAGAGGAAACAGAAGAGCCTGCATGAGAGGGCTTTATCTTAAAGTTACTCTGCTAGATGCTTTACTTTTTTTCACTCAACATTTACTCAGCTTGACGTCTCTTTACCCAGTAAAACAGGCATACAAGCTTATACAAAAATCAAAATATATACAATATCGTGACAAGTATGTGTACCGATGTGCGACTTTGTACGGCACTCTAAATACATTACTGTATATTTTTGGCTTTTGTCATAAAACTATCAAAACAACGAACGAATGTTTCTCTTTTTTTAATCCAAAAAAAATGGAAAAAATAAATAAATTAAATAATACCGTTGCTCATACGTGTGATGCATTTCAATGAACGAACAGAGGAACAGATGGCGGTGTTCATGCAATTTGCAACACTTGCATGCTTTGCACTTTCATCCTGCAAAACTAATATTTAAACTATTATAATATGTTTCATATAGTACATATAACCTACAGCAGACTGTATGCAAAATAAATTATTAGGTCTAATATATGGAATCTTTGTCCGAATATAGAGAACTAAAATTGGGTCAAAACATAGAGAATATTGGGCCAAAATATAGATAATACTGCGCCAAAATGTCTAAATATTGCGACAAAATATACACAATGTTGGGTCAACATATAGTGAATATTGGGCCAAAATATTTAGAATATTGGGCCAAAATATTTAGAATATTGGGCCAAAATATCGAGAATATTGGGTCAAAATATCGAGAATATTGGGTCAAAATATAGAGAATATTGGGTCAAAATATAGAGAATATTGGGCCAAAATATCGAGAATATTGGGTCAAAATATCGAGAATATTGGGTCAAAATATAGAGAACAGACTCTTAGACCAAATATAGAAAATTGTGATTAGGGACTCCACATGTCCATCCACACTGGCCAGTACCTACCTTCAACAAGTGTAAACGAAGGGGGAGGCGCCGCTTCTTTCAGGGAGATAGAAAGCCATCACCCACAGGTGTCTGACACACTGTTACAGCTGTGTTCCCATCGGTACGGAGACACTCGGCTCGTGGAGCCAATGTGCTTTCATGTTCCTGATGGAACTGGGTGACAAACTAATCAGCGTCTCTAAAGACCAGAGAGCGACTAGTTTCTTGTTCCAGCGCCTCAGTGTCGCGGTTCAGAGAGGAAATGCCTGTTGCAACTTGGGCACGCGTCTATCCTGGGAGGAGTTCGAGGTATTTGATTTGCAATAGTGGTCAAGTTGGTTTGCAACATCTATTAGGGAATTCTGCTTGTGTGTTTTTCTTTTCAATTGTAATAGTTCTGTCATGTATATGTTATTGCCTTAAAATCAAATAATAATGCCATATCAAGCAATAAAGTTCACATTCACAAATAGGCAGGAGAAACAAATACTCAAGAAATCGGAGTGAAACAACACATTTTCTGAAAAGACACAACAGAAGACTGGACAATGCACCATACACCAAGCCTCGCATCGATAGCCAACTATCACTACATTACACTCTGCAAACTTCCAGAACACAATGGAACACAACATACAGCGCCAGTCATCATACTAACAGGAGAGTGACAAGATACAATGAACCTATAAGTAAGGTGCTTCACCTTCACCTCATCCCCTCCACCTCATCCCCTCCACCTCATTCTCGGGAATATATCATACTGCAAGAAACTTTGGAGTCAGCTTGAAAAAGCTTGAAGTAGCTCTAAACAATGCTATGAGAGCTTCCCTGGGAGCCCCTATGTGGACCAGGCTTGAAACTCTAAGACTGGAAGCGGGTTTGCCCTCTTTTCAAGAAAGAATATATCAAAAGAGCAGCTACGGTTATCAGTAACATAATTGTTTCCCCTGATCCAATCCCAGTATGAAAGGCCTTGGTGGTTGGACTTGACCAAAACAATGGAAACTCTTGGGCTGCCAACGCGGGAAAAGTCCTTGACAAACAACAATTAAAAATAATGATTCTTGATAGAGGAGGTAACCAACCACACCCACACTACTCCTGTTCCCCACCGTGGGAGGAGCCTACCTTCAAAATGGTAATAGAAAGTCTTCGATGGAAAAGGCTGACTGTGACCCAACAGTCCTAAGGTGCATCATAGAAAAGCAAATGAACAGCATTGCAGTAGCAGGAGCCACCCACATCTTCATAGACGGATCGGTTGACACAGAATATGAGAGTGCTGGCGCTGCTCTTTGCACGGCCAGCGACCAGGCATATTGGAGACTGGAAGGACCAGTATTGTCAACCCAAACTGAGCTGTTTGCCATACAACAGGCATTCGCATATATGATTGCACAATACACTCAAAATGTAACCATACAGACTTAAAAGCTGCTTTTCAAATATTAGGAAAAAAAGCAGTGGAAAGACAACGTGGAAATAATTACCACCAACGAACAAATCCAGAAGGGCCGTGACGAGGGTTCAAACCTACGTCCGAGATTGTCCCAGACGCGCCTTAATCGACTAAGCTACGACATGGTATAAGAATTGCAACCGGGAAATCAACTTGACCTACCACGGATCCTGCAGCCTCTCCGAGACACAAAATCAGGTTTTTACACGATTCCCCCATGCACCTGAGCTCTGTCAATAAGCTGTTCTACCTTTTCGCCCTTACTTCGATTAAGGGCAAAGAGGTAGAACATTATAATCTGGGATTAAGAGCCTTAATCCCAGACGATTAAGGCGTGTCTGGGATCCTCTCGAACGTAGGTTCGAACCCTCATCACGGCCCTTGTGGATTTGTTCATTTGATGCATCACGCTATTGTGATTTCTATGTGTAATTACCACCAATTTGCATCTTGGAGCAGTCGCTAAAGCAACCCGTTCTCGCAAATTCGTAAAGTCAATATTGACTTATTAACTACGTGCATAGGTGATATACTAAACATAATAGATACCCCTAAAAAGACTCATAGAAAACACCGACCTTACCTAACCTTGTTAGTATCTTAAGATAAGCATCTTATTGCTTCGTAATTACAATTATTACTTAACCTATACCTATTATAGGTTAGGTAATAATTGTAATTACAAAGCAATAAGATGCTTATCTTAAGATACTAACAAGGTTAGGTAAGGTCGGTGTTTTCTATGAATCTTTTTAAGGGTATCTATTATGTTAAGTATGTCACCTATGCACATATTTAATAAGTCAATATTGACTTATTAAATTTGCGAGAACGGGTTGCGCTAAAGGCAAAAGACTCAACATAACCCTAAACTGGATCCCATCCCCTTTTGGAATCCCATTAAATGAGAAAGCCGATGTAACTGCAAAATTAGCAACTTGTCATCCAGTGATCCACAAAACAATCCAAGAGTATTAGAGTACATAAAAAGCTAGCCTAGAGTACATACTAAAACATCATCACCAAAAAAACTCTCACACCTCAA
>NC_091181.1:44581636-44613392 GCF_040958095.1 Procambarus clarkii | reverse complement strand
CTATCAGGCCCATGTCGCCTGCAGTGCAGTGACGAGGCGTGACGGGTAATAACGGGTATGTGCATGATGGGAGCGGGTGTGTATGGGGGGGGAGACTTGGAAGTGTGTGTGTGGGAGGCCTGGGCGTCAGGGTTGACCTGGGCACCGCCGGGTACCCCGTTTAGAAGTAGATATGTAAGAACAAATAAAAAACACTACAGTAGGCCTACTGAAGCCTGCATGGAACTCTACAGTAGGCCTACAAGTCTTCCAATGAAGACTATAGTTGGCTAATGTCCTCTTGCGAACACCTCAGCCTCTATGAGAGCCATATAGTGGCCCCATTCCCCATGTCTGGGAAATCTGTCTGTCTGCGTCCTATCTAATATGTCTCCTTCCTCTGGAATATCTGCCTGTTTCTACTCACCTAGTTGTGCTTGCAGGGGTTGAGCTTTGTCTAATTGGTCCCGCCTCTCAACCGTCAATCAGCTGGTGTACAGATCCTTGAGCCTACTGGGCTCTATCATAACTATATATGAAACTGTTTATGGAGTCTACCTCCACCACATCACTTCCTAGTGCATTCCATTTATTAACTACACTTACACTGAAAAAGTTCTTTCTAACGTCTCTGTGGCTCATCTGGGTACTAAGATTCCACCTGTGTCCCCTTGTTCGTGTTCCACCCGTGCTGAAGAGTTTGTCTTTGTCCACCCTGTCCATTCCCCTCAGAATTTTGTAAGTGGTTATCATATCTCCCCTTACTCCTCTGTTTTCCAGGGACGTGAGGTTCAGCTCCTTTAGCCTTTCCTCGTAGCTCATACCTCTCAGTTCCGGGACGAGCCTGGTGGCATACCGCTGAATCTTCTCCAACTTTGTCCTGTGTTTAGCTAGGTATGGACTCCAGACTGGAGCTGCATAATTCAGGATTGGTCTGACATAAGTGGTATACAGGGTCCTGAACGATTCCGTACACAATTTTCTAAAGGCAGTTCTTATGTTGGCCAACCTAGCATATGCCGCTGATGATATCCTTTTGATGTGGACCTCTGGGGACAGGTTCGGTGTGATATCAACCCCCAGATCTTTCTTTCTATTGACTCGTGCAGGATTTCACCTCTCTAATATCTGTCTTCGTCGTCTCTTTTTATCTGTCACCGTCCAGTTCAATATCTTTGTCATACCTTTTGACAAATTTTCATCTATGTCATCCCTATTGACCTGGCCGGAGCGAGGGGCGTTACTGTGACTGTCTGAGGAGGGCTCCTCACAATGAGCGACCCACTGGAGTGAGAGGCAGCACTGATGTGTTTAATTATTATTTCACAGACCTTTTACTCGTTATCTTAAGTGAAGAATGAATGATAGAGTGGGAAGACAGGGTAAATGAAGGAATAGGGAGGGAAGGACACGGGGAAAAGAGATAAGGGATAGGATGCGGGGGGAAATGCTGAGATGAGAGTGAGGTAAGGCATGTAGGTAGGAAGGGAGGGAGTTACGGGAAAGTTAGGGAAGAGATTGTAAGGAATGGAAATAGAGGAGGAGGAAGGGTGTTAGGGAAGGAAATGAGGAAAAAAGGAAGTGAAGACTTGTTAGGATTCAATGTTTCGAAGCTCGTTGCAAGATATACTCTGACTGATCCGAGATTGGTTGATTACTGATCACCAAAATTAATATGTGCACAAAAACAACATTTTAAGCTCTAATTGCCTTCACATATCCTATGTGGTATGGGTATCACATATGTGATACATATTCCTCAAATATTCACATATCCATTGAATCCAAACACAGAGAAAGCAGTTTAGTTTAGTTCATTTATTATGCCCCCCATACCCATCTTGTGGGTGGTAGTGGAAAGGGTAACAGAGGCACACAATGGGCTCAGGGACTGAACCCCAGAATTCATTTAGCTAAACAAGTTACAATCTTGATGAGCTAGTAACAAAATTCAATATAAGTCATCACATCAACAATGGGTTCGAGATCGACCACAGTTCGAGATCGATCGACCAGAGAAAGCATGTTGCGAAATACACTCAAATTTTTTTTGGGGTGGGGGGGGGTGTATGTGGATTTGAATGTTTGCCTGGATATTGTTGCCTCCTGCAACAACCTACAATCGCACCAACACTAGTGGTGGCCGCACTGCAAGAGATCACTTTGCATAAAGTCACAACAGCCAAACAACAATCAAGTACACCCGCGAGGTGTGAGCAAAACGCCAAAGTGAAGATATCACAGGTAGAGATGACAGCCAGGACAGTCTTCTGAGCCACCTGCAATACCGGGCTCCTGCCACACTTAGGTTGTTCGCTCAGCAACGTGTTTGCAAGGATATCTAGCGGGTAACGGATGAGTTCTCACACCGAATTTATATATTCAGTGCTTTAGGATCTGGGCTTGACCCCGAGCCAACTCAAATTATGACAAGTAGCAATTATAATGAAAAATACTTCAGAATAAGGAGTTACATAAAAGCCATAGCGCAAAAATAAGTTTATTTAACAATATACTTACACAATACACAACTTAATACACAAAACCCCAATCATGTTACGTTACTCAAGTGTGACCTCAAAAGCTGTCAAAACACATCTTGCAGTAGGAATTCTGTTCCTACCACTGTGACAGGTGTGAAAGAGAGACCACAGTCTCGACCCACTGGACAGGTAATGAACAAAAGTGAACTAACTGAACACTTCATGAACACTCTGACAATTACTGCACTCGACACTGGTAGTATCAAAACACTTCAACAATACATGAAATTAACGCACGTTAATGAATACAATGAACACTGTCACTAAGAGAACACATAATTACTTTACTCTCAAGAATGTCACTAAGACATTAAATCTCAATTAATGAAATAATTACGCTAATCATTCTGTCACTCAATCATCAAAAAAAGATAATCAACTTCAATAATTATGATAATTATAATACCTTGGTATTATTTATCATTTTGACGGAAGCAATAACAAGGTGTCACTAGAGAAGACAAACACAATGGGATAATCTCACACACACACACACACACACACACCACACACACACACACACACACCACACACACACACACACCACACACACACACAACACACCACCACACACACACACCCACACACACACACCACACACACACACACACACACACCACACACACACACACACACACCACACACACACACACACACACACGCACACACACACACACACACACACACACACACACACACCCAAACACACAAACATACACATACACACAAACACACATACACACACACATACACACACACACATACACACACACACATACATACACACACATACACACACACACATACCACACACATACATACACACACATACACACATACACACATACACACACACACGTCACACACACACACACACACATATACACACATACACACATACACACACACATACACTATACACACTCACATACTCAAACACTCCACACACGCTCACACACACCAACACACACACATTTGTTGATAGACGGAACCAAAGAGCCAGAGCTCAACCCCCGGAAGCACAATTAGGTGAGTACACACACATTGGATTGGAAAATTTGAATAGAAAACACACACACATACCTTCCCTCCCATTGGATTGGAGAACTGGAATAGGAAACAAACTTGGCAGGGGGAAGACGTAACACAGAGGAGGAGGAGGAGGAGGACAAGATGACTCGTTTCAGGAGGCACGCTATCAAATGTGGAGAGAAATCATGGAGGAATTAAAGGTAATGGAGGAAAACGTAGCTAACCTGCAGTATGAGCTGAATGAGGCAAAGGAGGAGATTAAAAGCCTGAAAGAGAATCTTCCCCAGAACCCTACAATCCCAGAGGGGAGTGGGGAACCCTCCACAGGCAGTTCAACAGCCCCGGTGGGAGGAGGAACACACCCACCTCCCACCCAGTACAAGCCCTACCTGCCGAAGCCCTTACGAGCCCCCCCCCCCTCTACTGAGTGGCCACCTGGACCACCCTCCCCCCACTCCCTTCTCTCCTCTTGACCTCCCCTCTCCACCACCCCAAACCCTCCCTAATCCCCCAAGCCCTCCCTTCTTACCCCCCCCCCCTCAATCCCCCCACCCCCCAAGTCATCCATTTGACCCCACCCTCTCCAAACCAGATATACCTAGCCCGCCTCACAACCCAGGTCCCCCCCTTCCCCCTCCCCATGCCAGAGCCTCCATATTTGCCTACTCCAGTGGATTCAGCAGAAACTGAGGATGGCCAGAAGTGTGTCAGCTTCAAGGTGATGTACTCGAACATAGATGGGATTACAAGCAAGGCAAGTGAACTTAGGGAAAGAGCACAATAAGTAAACCTTGTATGTAATTGGACTCACAGAAACAAAACTCTCAGGAATCATAAGAAATGTGGTGTTCCCCAAGGACTATACTGTAATAAGGAGAGGGGAGTGTAGGAGAGGAGGAGTGGCCCTATCATGAGATAGGAATGGAGTTTCAAGGAGATGGTTATCCCAGGCTGCGAGGGGTTAAGAGACTACATAACAGGCACCATGACGATGGGAGGACCAAGAGTAGTAGTAGCAGTGATATATATAACCCTCTACCAAACTACAAAAGACACAGGCAAGAGTATGACAGAAAAAACATGGCAGTTAGCAATAAAATTGAGAGGGTAGCCACTGCTGCTTGAAGAAATCGATCCCATCTGCTCATCATGGGTGACGTCAATGACAGAAGGATAGGCTGGGAAAACCAGGAACCGCATGGATTGGAGGAAACACGGAGAGCTAAACTACTGTAGGTGGCAACAAATTTTTTTTAAGCCAGCATGTCGGGGAACCTACACGAATGAGCGGAACTTATTGCAGGAGGAAAAATTTAAAATTCAAGGTAACTACAGAAGCACTATACTGTCATCTGAACTCAAAGCGGCAGCTAAGAGCCTTCGTGAGAATAAGGAGATAGTCGTAAGGAGAGGTGACAACTCGCCAATATACATTATTCTTAAAAAATACGAATATCTGGCTAAAATGAACCTCATACTCTCCGAACAAATTAAATTCCAAATGGTAACGAAGGACACTACAGCCGAATTGAAAACGAAGAAACTGATTGATCGAAACTGTGAATGCCAATAAATCCGGAGTCCACCTGCCAAAGGTTATCGGAGAATACAAACCTGGTTATGCATATGGGGAAGTCAAGACCCACAAGCCTGGAAATCCACTTTGGCCAATCATCAGCCAGATATCCACACCCACATACACACTGGCTAAGCGAGTCGACTGCCTGCTGACTCCTTACGTGCCTTGTGCCTTTAGCTTGAAGTCTCCAAAGAAATTCGTTGACTTACTGCGGGGAGCACGGACCACAGCGATAAGAGCCTCTTTGGATGTGGAGTCACTGTTTACCAACGTACCTGTGGATGAAACAATCAGGATGATGATGGACAGAGTGTATCATGATCCTGCTTGTACCCCCTCTTGACATACCAGAGAGCATGCTGAGAAAGTTACTCGAAGCCTGCACTAAAGAGGCACCCTTCTTGAGTTTCGATGGGCACATGTATAAGCATGGTCGAACCTATGGGGGTCGCCATAGGTTCTCTTCTAGGTGTCCTGTTTGCAAACTTCTACATGGGTACCATAGGCCTTAGTTGACATGGAATTGAAACTCGCCATATACTGCAGCTAGGTTGATGGCATTTTTATGCAGATACCTGATCTCAGACGTTTGCAGCAGCTGAAGGAGGCATTCGAACAAAATTTGGTGTTAAGTTTCACTTACGAGATGGAGAGTGATAGGAGGCTGCCCTTTGTAGATGTAACAATCATGGAGAGGAATGGTGGTTTCCACACTGCAGTTTACACTAAGGAAACGAACATAGGAATGTGCCTTAATGCCAACAGTGACTGCCCAGACAGGTACAAGAGGAGTGTTGTCAATGCTTACGTTGACCGAGCTCTCACTCACAGCTCTGGTTGGAAGCAGGTCGACGACGAACTCTGTAGAATAAGGCAAAAATTGCAGACGCCTAGTCAACAATGGCTTCTCTAATGGTTATGTTGAAGATATCATCAAAAGAAAGGTGAAATGCCATGCAACCTCTGAAAAGTCAACTAACACAAGAGTTGTACCTCCTATTAGACTGTTTTATAGGAGCTTCTTTTCGACGGCTCACAAAACAGAGGAAAGTGTCCTGAAAAACATTATTAATAGGAACGTTATCCCCACAGACACATATCAGAAGATACAATTCACAATTTACAACAAAAACAAGAAAATGGCCAACCTACTCATGAAGAACGCTCCAGACATCAAACAGAACGTCATGAAAGAAACCAACGTCGTCTATGCCTTCACATGCCCACTTTGGGACTGTCCACCCAAAAGTTCTTGGTATATAGGCAAGACAACAACGTCTCTTTCTAGGCGATTAACAATGCATAAACAACAGGGCTCCATCAAGGAGCATATAATCACCTCCCACAACCAGACCATCACCAGAGAAATCTTAACAAGCAACACAGAAATTATCAACAGATACAACGATAACAGGAAACTCGACATCAGTGAGGCCCTACACATCAAAAAGTCCAAACCAGCAATCAACAGCCAATTAACACATAATTACATTCTATCCACTTCAAGACCACGAACCAGCACAGAAGCCACAAGATAAATGCATCCCCATGGTTATATTCTCATTATATATACCCATTGTTTCGTGTTCTGTCTTTTCCCATTGATTTGTATCACTTCACCCAAAAACGAATATAAGCACGATCTGAGTATGTAAAAAAAAAATTCTTTGAAAATGTAAGAAGTGTTCTTGTGAAACGCTTCTGGACATCAGACCATAAAGAGGGAAAATGAACTTTGGAGAATTAATTTTTCAACGACGCCCGACAGTGAAGAAAACCCACCATGCAACTGGTGTCCTGTACACAAGTTGCATAGTGCTCCTGGCAGTATGGGTTCGAGTCACTTCTGGGGTGTGAGTTTTCGGTTGCATATATGCCTGGGGACCATTCAGGCTTGTTCGCATTTGTGTTTCTCACATGTGCCCCAAAGAATGAAAGTGATTTGATAAAATACTATGCCCAAAATTACCATCAGAGCGCCGTCGGGATGATGGGGTAAATAGCTTCGGCTACCATTATCTTTTGAATGATCGTGATGGTCGAGTGGTTAAGGTGTCCTGTACACCAGGTGCATAGTGCTCCTGGCAGTATGGGTTCGAGTCACTTATGGGGTGTGAGTTTTCGATTGCATATATGCCTGGTGACCATTCAGGCTTGTTCGCATAAGTATATATATAATGTGTGAGAAAGCTCCATGAACACGCAAGCCATATATCACTAAGAACTCTAATTGGCCCGGCCAGGAATCGAACTCATGCCGTCAAGGATCACCCATAAACGTACATAGTACCGTGACCACTGATGGAGATTATGCCACCACAAGAGATGGTTCAAGCATGCCCATAACTTATAAAGTGATTGATGGATTGACTGATGAAGACTAAGTCACCCAAGAGATGGTACGGGCATGAATATCCCATAAGTGGTAGATTTTTGGAGTGAATGTGATCTTTGATCGTTAAAGGATGTACGAGCATATAACTGTCAGTCCTTACTATGTGGCAGCTATTGCGGGGGAAGATAGTGCTTGACAGAATTCATGCCCAACCTGTCCTCTTACAAATTACGTCTTTATTTGGCCCGTTTGCCCATATGATCGAAAATGGACGTAATTTGAAAATGAAAAATAATTGAAAATAATTTTTTTATTTATTTTTTTTTTTTCAAAACAGCAATTTAAGTGTCCTCTGGTAGGTTAGGACGACAAGAAGTTCTTCTAAGGTTTCAAAGCTTCATGAAAACCGTTAATCGAAAGTTTCCTCTCCTAACCTAAGGGAGTAAGCCGGAGGACTCAAACGGAAACCGGGAAAGTACATCACTTTCGTGAACCGATTTCATTTCAAATTACGTCCAATTTTGGCCATAGCGTGCATACGAGCGAAAAGCGACGTTATTTTAAAAGGACTGGTTGTGTCTGTTTGCTGGACACCTTTTTGACTAGAAAAGTGGCAGTCTTGATGCGTCAGTTACAAGGTGATTGATTATTGAAGATTAAGCCAACCAAGAGGTGGCACGGGCAAGATTAGCCTGTATGTATTAGATTTTTTATAGTGAATGTGATCAGATACAAGGTGTTATTTCTTCCGGATGTATAGCCAGGGATGAGGTGAAGCACTTCACTTATGGGCCCAAATGCACATTGCAGCTTATCAATCTCCTGTTTCCATGGAGACTAGGATGACATTCTATATGTTTCGTTGTGTTCTCGAAGATGGCAGAGTGTAATTTGGCATTAGTTGGCTGTTGATAGGTGGTTTAGTTTGATGCCTTGTAAGGGGGCCACCTTTAACTTCACTTCTGGTTAAATGCTAGTCATTATTAAGTAAAACTACAGACCAGAGTTCTGCTGTGTAACCTTCAGAACAACTCCTCGAGATCTAGAACGTTCGATCGTTTAGATATCACGGCTCGAGAATACTGTACCTTATGATGCTACACTGCAAGCTCTGACTTAAGTCACCACCACCTGCAATCTTCTCCCCACTGAGTAATTCCCCACATATGAAGGTGAAGCAGGATCCCGTCAGTCGGGCAAAACCCTGAAAATGGATCCACAGTTATCAGAAAAGGAGGGATAAGATTTACGTTAAGTGTGGAATTTAATCAAAGTACAAAGGGATTATCTGAGGTATTAAATAACTACTTGCAGGCTTGCAGAGGGTGGTAGTCCCAAGCATGGGGCTTGAGCCCATCAACAGAAAGTATTATAACGGTTGGGGGAAATTCCACTAAACATCATAAATTCTAAACAACATTTATTAAATCAAAGATTATCAAAGGAAATAAAAATTAATACACCCTATCTGAACACGTCCTAACTGGATATTTTCATAACTGAGGCAATTTGTAATTAACTACCACAAATAATGTGGATTATTAAACAACTGCAAATAACTTGGACACAGATACCTTAAAATACCACAGCCAGGCCTAGATGTTCTGCCTTGGCTCCAAGGGGAGCAGTACCACCTCCAGTTGCCATCCAGTCCACACTGATCTTTCTCTCTTTCTCTACAGTGACCTCGTGTGAGGCTGACCCTAGCTCGGTTACCAAATTAATCTATGAAGAAGATTACTAACTAAAATTCTGTATTCGTCACTAAAGGTTACTTATTATTCCAAAACAATTGGGAATTATCTAGACACGTGAGCCAGGTTATTGTAATATTCAATAGCACTTACATTTCACTAATTTACATGAATTAACAAGCAAGCTGGGAGGTACTTATTTTCCAAGTAACGAGATACTTCTTACATATTCATATTCTTACTGAAGTCAAATGCTTCTTCAATAACATGCGAGATTTATTCTTTATTTTCAATTGATGTTAATTTTATCATAAGTACTTACCACGATTGATTATTCCTATTAATTCTTTAATACATGAATTATTCTCCTAGTTTGATGACTCGGCACAGGATGCCTGTGGCACTACTGTTTTCTACACGAGTTTAATCCCTTATCCCTTGGGGGAGGAATGACCCAAGCCTGCCAGTCAGGTCACTACCAACTAACTCTCATATTTTTTTTCAAAGGCGTATCCTCCCTACTAATGAAATGACAACGTTGAATGTTAGCTCTATGGCCTTTCTATATTAACAATCCTACTGTTACAGCCTCGCCAATGTCCAGTCTTCTATTGTTGATGTGTTTGTCGATTTGGGGGGGGGGGGGTTATTTGTCAGGATATCTTTGGTGGTGATGTAGTAATGTGCAGAGGCTATATGTTCCTTGACAGGGCCTTGCTGTTTGTGCATTGTTAGGCGTCTTTAAAGGATGTTGTTGTTTTGCCTAAATATTGAGTTCGTTGGGGCTGACAGTCCCCAAGTGAGTATGTAAAGGCAAAAACAACATTCGTCTCTTTCAAGGAGTTTTATTTGGTGTCAGAAGAGTTTTCATGAGCAAGTTGCCAGTCTTCTTCCTCTTATAGTATATTATTAGTTCAATCTTCTGGTTGGTGTCACTAAGGGGTCACTTTTCTATCAATATTGTTTTTCAAGACCATCTTTTCCGTTTTGTGGGCACTGGAGAAGAAGTTCTTGTAGAATATTTTAACAGTAGGGACCAGTAATGTTTTCAGTTTCGTCTGAGGCTGCATTGCGGCTCACCTTACTTTTGATGATCTCTTCGACATATTCCTTAGATTATCTATTACTGACTAGGACCTGCCTTTACCAAGTTCCTCGTCAACCTACTTCCAGCCGGAGCTGTGTGTAAGGGAGCGATTGGCAAAGGCATTAACAACACTCCGCTTGTATCTATCAATACACTCTTAGCATTAAGGCACATTCCCATGTTAGTGCGATCATTACTTTTTGAGACTATTACATCTAGGAAAGGTAGTCTACCTCCACTCTCAATCTCGAAAATGAACCTTAGCACTGAACTTCGATCGAATCCATCCTTAAGCCGCAGCAAGCGCTCAATATCAAGTACCTTCAGGAAAATGTCGTCTACATATCTGTTGTGTACACTCGGCTTTAAGCCCATGTCAACAAGGACTCTCTGTTCGACGGTACTATTATAAAAATTAGCAAATAGGATACCAAGGGGGGGCGTACCCATAGCGACGCCGTCTACGTGCTTACACATTCGCCCATCAAGACTCAGGAAGGATGACTCTTTGGTACATGCTCCGAGTAACTTCCTAAGTGTGTCTTCTGGGATGTCAAGGGGAGTACTAGCTGAATCCCTATAAACACTATCCATCATGACCCCAGTGGTCTCGTCCACGGCCACATTGGTCAACAGCGACTCAACACCAAGAAACGCTCTCACTCCTGATGCCTCCTCCCCAAGCAGTAAGTCATCACATTCACTTGGAGACTGACGGCGAAGGTGCGTATTGGGTTAGCAGAGAACTGAGCAGCTTAGCCAATCTGTACGCGGGTGTAGTTATCTGGCTGATCAAGACCACAAACCTAGAAACCCACTTTGGCCAGTCATCAGCCTGCGCTTGAGGGGTTCTTGATGCAGTGAGTAGGGACTGATGACTAGGGTGTTGGGAGTAGACAGGGCGTTGATGTGGTGAATAGGGCCTGTGGGTGTGGGGGTCGTGGGCGGAGATGTGGGTGTGGGTGGGGTCGTGGGCGGAGGTGTGGGTGTGGGTGGGGTCGTGGGCGGAGGTGTGGGGGGTCAGGTTTGAATACTTGAACTGGCATAAAACTTTAACATTCCGTGTTGCCGCTCCGCCATAACGATGATACATACTTCATGGCTCCATTACGCTCCCACGAAACTTTATGCCTCGTTACTGCCAAAAATTCCTCGGTCGAGAGGCACAAAAACAAAGTGTTTTTCGAGGGCGATTACTTTACAAGAGATTAAACGTACAATGTGGAAGAATTCCATTAAGCTGATTACACTATGGGAGGCTGTAGATTCATGGGTTCATCACCGGTCAGAAAGAATGTCTGTGAGATTTCCTTCACTTAAGTCTAATTTACTTCATTCAAGCCTCATTTCCTTCATTTGTATCATTTAAGTTTGATTTCATTCATTTAAGCCTGATGTTCTTCATTTTATTTCATAACACTGACCTCATCCGATTATGATGTGTCGTTCCTTGTCTAACACAGAGATGTGTTGTTCCTTGTCTAACACAAAGATGTGTCGTTCCTGGTCTTACACAAAGATGTGTCGTTCCTTGTCTAACACAAAGATGTGTCGTTCCTTGTCTTACGCAAAGATGTGTCGTTCCTTGTCTTACACAAAGATGTGTCGTTCCTTGTCTTACACAAAGATGTGTCGTTCCTTGTCTTACACAAAGATGTGTCGTTCCTTGTCTTACACAAAGATGTGTCGTTCCTTGTTTAACACAAAGATGTGTCGTTCCTTGTTTAACACAAAGATGTGTCGTTCCTTGTCTAACACAAAGATGTGTCGTTCCTTGTCTTACACAAAGATGTGTCGTTCCTTGTTTAACACAAAGATGTGTCGTTCCTTGTCTTACACAAAGATGTGTCGTTCCTTGTCTTACACAAAGATGTGTCGTTCCTTGTCTACCACAAAGATGTGTCGTTCCTTGTCTTACACAAAGATGTGTCGTTCCTTGTCTTACACAAAGATGTGTCGTTCCTTGTTTAACACAAAGATGTGTCGTTCCTTGTCTTACACAAAGATGTGTCGTTCCTTGTCTTACACAAAGATGTGTCGTTCCTTGTTTAACACAAAGATGTGTCGTTCCTTGTCTTACACAAAGATGTGTCGTTCCTTGTCTTACATAAAGATGTGTCGTTCCTTGTTTAACACAAAGATGTGTCGTTCCTTGTCTAACACAAAGATGTGTCGTTCCTTGTCTTAAACAAAGATGTGTCGTTCCTTGTTTAACACAAAGATCTGTCGTTCCTAGTCTTACACAAAGATGTGTCGTTCCTTGTCTTACACAAAGATGTGTCGTTCTTTGTCTAACACAAAGATGTGTCGTTCCTTGTCTAACACAAAGATGTGTCGTTCCTTGTCTTAAACAAAGATGTGTCGTTCCTTGTTTAACACAAAGATCTGTCGTTCCTAGTCTTACACAAAGATGTGTCGTTCCTTGTCTAACACAAAGATGTGTCGTTCCTTGTCTAACACAAAGAGGTGTCGTTCCTTGTCTTACACAAAGATGTGTCGTTCCTTGTTTAACACAAAGATGTGTCGTTCCTTGTCTTACACAAAGATGTGTCGTTCCTTGTTTAACACAAAGATGTGTCGTTCCTTGTCTTACACAAAGATGTGTCGTTCCTTGTCTCATACACAGATGTGTCGTTCCTTGTCTCACACAAAGATGTGTCGTTCCTTGTCTCACACAGAGATGTGTCGTTCCTTGTCTCATACACAGATGTGTCGTTCCTTGTCTCATACACAGATGTGTCGTTCCTTGTCTCATACACAGATGTGTCGTTCCTTGTCTCATACACAGATGTGTCGTTCCTTGTCTCATACACAGATGTGTCGTTCCTTGTCTCATACACAGATGTGTCGTTCCTTGTCTCATACACAGATGTGTCGTTCCTTGTCTCACACACAGATGTGTCGTTCCTTGTCTCACACACAGATGTGTCGTTCCTTGTCTCATACACAGATGTGTCGTTCCTTGTCCTACACAAAGATGTGTCGTTCCTTGTCCTACACAAAGATGTGTCGTTCCTTGTCCTACACAAAGATGTGTCGTTCCTTGTCCTACACAAAGATGTGTCGTTCCTTGTCCTACACAAAGATGTGTCGTTCCTTGTCCTACACAAAGATGTGTCGTTCCTTGTCCTACACAAAGATGTGTCGTTTCTTGTCCTACACAGAGATGTGTCGCTCACAGTTTTACACAGGTGTCATCGCCAGTAATACAAAGAAGTGTGTCGTTTCTATACTTTAACAGAGACTGCCTTTCCTAGTCTAGAGCTTAAAAGAGCTCTGGCAAGATTTAAGCCCTTCAAGTCTCACCTGAGAATCCATAGGTCCCCCAAATGAGCTCTCAGATCCCAAAATGGAGCTCTCAGCACCTAAACTGAGCTCTGAGACTTCAACCCTCTCCCCCCTCCCAAATGAACTCCGTGCACTATAAGTTATTTAAAAGTACCACAACTGAGTACTTAGCGGTCCAATTGAGCTCTACGGGGGTACATACTGTTAAAATGAGGGGAGGTCTCTGCACCTCCTTTGAGAAGTTTGTAGCTCATCTGAGCCCCAAAATATAATGTTAGTCCTCATAACTCCATTTGAGTACTGTGCAAGCCATATGAGCTCTCGTCAAAATAAATGAGCATACGGGAAACCAAGTGAGCTCCCAGCTTCTCAATTGATCTCCGAGCTTCCCAGTTAAACTCACTGTTTTAAAGGGATCTCACATTTAAGATCCCATTCATGAAACGATCTCCCAGCCCACCAACTGAGCTCTCAGCAATTAAGTCCCCCAATTAAGCACCGAGCACACCAACTCTCACCTTCTACGTTGTATGAGGAGAGAGGTCAACAGGAGTAATTAAGCAGTTATGAGGTCAGAGGTCAATATGACCTGACCGTAAATTTGACCACCTCGCCCACAGCGTCAAAATACCAGCGCTCAGATGAAATTAAAAGCATCCGACTATTAACGCTTTCTCTGAGCCTTGTTGGTTATGTAGTTTTCCAGGGTTCGAATGCAATTGGCTAGACAAACTGCTTCATATCTGACGCTTGTTAAATCGCGAGAAAGGTCTCCAGAGGTTATTTTCCAACCCAATTTTTTTGTCTTGCTGAAGATAATAATAAATGATTGGATTTAACTGAATTGCATTTTTTTAAATATACAGGAGTGTGCATTTTATAATTGTTTTTTAACGTGAACTAACACTCGTTTGACGTGTCTGTTAAATACCGTTGCCTCTGTTAACACAGCGGGAAATAGTTGCTTGGTTGTTAGTTGTTAGTTTGGGAGGGGGGGGGGGTCCTAGGAATAGCCAAACATTGCTTCCATTAATTATAATTTCGTACCAATATATCTTGAAGTTTGGAATTTGAATGTAGCGAGACTCTGGATCATGTCTAAAACAGTTCACGTTTAGTGTAGCTGAGGTCCATTGATGACTAAACCCGTCCTCATAATAGAGCGTCGCATTTTGACGTACACTCTACCTAAGGCTAAAATTCGTCTTACTAGAAAATGGTAACGGCTTGCAAAATTGACATACTGTCCCGTTTTCAGTTTTGGGTCCTCTGGTAGGTTAGGATAAGGGCACTTTAGTACAGCAGTTTCTTGACGTTGGTGACGCTGGCGAGAACGGGCTGGATGTCTGGGCGCCTGACAGCTGGGTG
The DNA here is from genome assembly GCF_040958095.1 of Procambarus clarkii. NCBI lineage: Eukaryota > Metazoa > Arthropoda > Malacostraca > Decapoda > Cambaridae > Procambarus > Procambarus clarkii. The sequence continues at coordinate 44,598,487 of NC_091181.1, read as the reverse complement.
GACAGCGCTTCGGATTTGAAGTCCTGAGGTTCTGGGTTCGATCCCCTATGGAATTGGAGACAAATGGGCAAAATGTTTCCTTCACCCTGATGCCCTTGTTACCTAATAGTAAATAGGTACCTGGGAGTTAGACAACTGCTCTTGGCTGCATCCTGGTTGTGTGTGTAACAAAAAGGAGGCCTGGTCGAGGACCGGGCCGCGGGGACGCTAAGCCCCGAAATCATCTCAAATCAAAATCATCTCAAGAAGATGCTGAGCGAGGCGTCCCTCCACCCACACAAACACCACGGGACCATCTTAAAGGTATCACGTGGGAGAAATTGTTTAATGAGGCCTTGGGTAGTAGATGTAGTAAATAAGTTGCCTCAATACTGTGGGAGTAGAAGACACGCTCGAACCTGCAAGCATGTGTGGTGAGTGTACTCACATGTACACATAAACACATATATTACAACCTAACGGCAACGTAGACACTGCTAGGTACAAGTACACACACACACGCGCACACACACACACACACACACACACACACACACACACACACACACACACACACACACACACACACACACACACGAGAAGGGTGTGGCATTAGGTGAGTACACGAGAAGGGTGGGCAGACTGCATATTTTTGGACTGTCAGAAAGCCTTTGATACAGTGCCACACAAGAGGCTAGTGCGAAAGTTGGAGATGCAGGCTGGAGTGAAAGGGAAGGTACTCCGGTGGATAGAGGAGTACCTAAGCAACAGGAGACAACGAGTCTGTGTGAGGGGTGAGGTCTCAGATTGGCGAGACGTTACAAGTGGAGTCCCGCAGGGGTCAGTCCTTGGACCTATACTGTTTCTGGTATATGTAAATGATCTCCCAGAGGGTATAGATTCGTTCCTCTAAATGTTTGCCGACGATGCAAAAATTATGAGGAGGATTGAAACAGAGGATGATAGTAGGAGGCTACAAGATGACCTAGATAGACTGAGTGAATTTTCCAACAAATGGCTGTTGAAGTTCAACCCGAGTAAATGCAAAGTAATGAAACTAGGCAGTGGAAATAGGAGGCCAGACACAGGATACAGAATAGGAGATGAAGTACTTAATGAAACAGACAGAGAGAAAGATCTAGGAGTTGATATCACACCAAACCTGTCTCCTGAAGCCCACATAAAGAGAATAACGTCTGCGGCATATGCGAGGCTGGCTAACATCAGAACGGCGTTCAGGAACCTGTGTAAGGAATCATTCAGAATCTTGTACACAACATATGTAAGACCAATCCTGGAGTATGCGGCCCCAGCATGGAGCCCGTACCTTGTCAAGCACAAGACGAAGCTGGAAAAAGTCCAAAGGTATGCTACTAGACTAGTCCCAAAACTAAGAGGCATGAGTTATGAGGAAAGGCTGCGGGAAATGCACCTTACGATACTGGAAGACAGAAGAGTAAGGGGGACATGATCACAACCTACAAAATCCTCAGGGGAATCGACCGGGTAAACAAGGATGAACTATTCAACACTGGAGGGACGCGAACAAGGGGACACAGGTGGAAGCTGAGTACCCAAATGAGCCACAGAGACTTTAGAAAGAACTTTTTCAGTGTCAGAGTAGTTAGTAAATGGAATGCACTAGGAAGTGATGTGGTGGAGGCTGACTCCATACACAGTTTCAAATGTAGATATGATAGAGCCCAGTAGGCTCAGGAATCTGGACACCAGTTGATTGACAGTTGAGAGGCGGAACCAAAGAGCCAAAGCTCAACCCCCACAAGCACAATTAGGTGAGTACAATTAGGTGAGTACACACACTAACATAATAGAGAGAGCAGCTTCTGTTGCTAGCAGGAATGGATCTGGACTACTAATCATGGAGACTTCAACCATAGATAGATAGATTGGGAGAACAGAGACCCGCATGGAGGACCAGAAACATGGAGAGCTAAGCTGCTGGACGTGGCAACAAGAAACTTTCTAAGCCAGCACATCAAGGAACCAACAAGATTGAGAGGAGAAGATGAACCAGCAGTGTTTGATTTGATATTTACCCAAATGAGTGGGATATAAGGGTATTCAAGATGGGAGCACCCTTGGGAATGAGTGATCACAGTGTATTGAACTTTGAGTACCAGGTAGAGCTAGGAATTATTTCCCCCCAAAAAAGAACTAGGAAACAAAAGGCTGGCATACCGAAAGGGAAATTATGAGGAGATGAGAAGCTTCCTAAGGGAAATACCTAGGGACACAGACCTCAGAGATAAGTCTGTACAAGATACGATGGACTATGTCACCCAAAAATGTCATGAGGCAGTAAGCAGATTCATCCCGTCCCAAAAGGAAAACTCCGAGAAGCAAAAGAAGAATCCATGGTATAATAGGGCATGTATGGAAGCAAAGAAACTGAACAAAAGGGCGTAGAGGAACTTCCGGAATAACAGAAAACCAGAAAGCAGAGAGAGATAGCAGTGAACCAGAAATGAGTATGTCAGGGTGATAAGAGAAGCAGAGAAAAGTTATGAAAATGATATAGCAAACAAAGCCAAGACCGAACCAAAGCTACTCCACAGTCACATCAGAAGGAAAACAACAGTGAAAGAACAGGTAGTGAAACTTAGAATAGGCGAGGACAGGTATACAGAGAATAACAAAGAGGTGTGTGAAGAACTCAACAAGAGGTTCCAGGAGGTCTTCACAATAGAACAAGGTGAGGTCACTATGCTAGGAGCAAGGAAAGTAAACCAGGCGGCCTTGGAAGGGTTCGAAATTACGAGAGAGGAGGTCAAGAGACACCTGCTGGACTCTGGATGTTAGAAAGGCTGTTGGTCCAGACGGGATCTCGCCATGGGTACTGAAAGAGTGTGCAGAGGCACTTTGCTTGCCTCTCTCCATAGTATATAGTAGGTCACTGGAGACAGGAGACCTACCAGAAATATGGAAAACGGTGAATGTGGTCCCAATATACAAAGAGGGCGACAGGCAAGAGGCACTGAACTACAGGCCAGTGTCCTTGACTTGTATACCATGCAAGGTGATGGAGAAGATCGTGAGAAAAAACCTGGTATCACATCTGGAGAGAAGGGACTTCGTGACAAATCGACAACATGGGTTCAGGGAGGGTAAATCTTGCCTGACTGGCTTAATAGAATTCTACGACCAGGTGACAAAGATTAGGCAAGAAAGAGAGGGCTGGGCGGACTGCAATTTCTTGGATTGTCGGAAAGCCTTTGACACAGTACCGCATAAGAGGCTGGTACATAAGCTGGAGAGACAGGCAGGTTTTGCTGGTAAGGTGCTCCAGTGGATAAGGGAGTACCTAAGCAATAGGAAGCAGAGAGTTACGGTGAGGGGTGAGTCCTCCGATTGGCGTGAAGTCACCAGTGGAGTCCCACAGGGCTCTGTACTCGGTCCTATCTTGTTTCTGATATATGTAAATGATCTCCCGGAGGGTATAGATTCATATCTCTCAATGTTTGCGGACGATGCCAAAATTATGAGAAAGATTAAGACAGAAGAGGACTGTTTGAGGCTTCAAGAAGACCTATCAAGCTGAAGAAATGGTCGAACAAATGGTTGTTAGAGTTTAACCCAACCAAATGTAATGTAATGAAGATAGGTGTAGGGAGCAAGAGGCCAAATACAAGGTATGATCTGGGAGAGGAAATTCTTCAGGAGTCAGAGAAAGAAAAAGACTTGGGGGTTGATATCACGCCAGACCTGTCTTCTGCAGCCCATATCAAGAGGATAACATCAGCGGCATATGCCAGGCTGGCCAACATACGAACGGCATTCAGAAACTTGTGTAAAGAATCATTCAGAACTTTGTATACCACATATGTCAGGCCAATCCTGGAGTATGCAGCCCCAGCATGGAGTCCATATCTAGTCAATTATAAGACTAAACTGAAAAAGGTTCAAAGGTTTGCCACCAGACTAGTACCCGAGCTGAGAGGTATGAGCTACGAGGAGAGACTACGGGAATTAAACCTCACTTCGCTGGAAGACAGAAGAGTTAGAGGGGGACATGATCACCACATTCAAGATTCTGAAAGGAATTGATAGGGTAGATAAAGACAGGCTATTTAACACAAGGGGCACACGCACAAGGGGACACAGGTGGAAACTGAGTGGCCAAATGATCCACAGAGATATTAGAAAAAAGTTTTTTAGTGTCAGAGTGGTTGACAAATGGAATGCATTAGGAAGTGATGTGGTGGAGGCTGACTCCATACACAGTTTCAAGTGTAGATATGATAGAGCCCAATAGGCTCAGGAATCTGTACACCTGTTGATTGACGGTTGAGAGGCGGGGCCAAAGAGCCAGAGCTCAACCCCCACAAACACAACTAGGTGAGTACACACACAAAATGTCGCCCCCCAGACAGAAGAGGACTGTTTGAGTTGAACCCCCAGATCCCTAGAGAAACGGTGAACTCTGTTATCAGAGTTTCCTAGAAGAGTCTCAAGGTTTGGTACACCAATGCTGATGGAATATCCAATAAAGCAGATGAGATAAAAGAAAGAGTCAGTGAGGCAGATCCTGACTTAATTGCAATAAAGGAAACTAAAATAAATGGCATGATCTCGGATCCAATCTTTCCAGAGGGGTACCAAGTGATAAGGAAATAAAGGATACAGAGACAGGGAGGGGGAGTGGCACTCCTAATATAGCGGAAATGGATGCTTGAAGACCTGGAAATCTGGGTACTATTGAAAGCACAAGCTCCATACATGGGACTCTGACAGCAGATGGGGAGAAGATTGTGATCTAGATAATCTACAATCCCCCACTAAACAGTAGAAGGCCCAGGCACGGGTTTGATGACAACAACAAGGATGAATAGATGAACAGAATATAATATGTATGGATGACCTACAGAGGGCAGCAACAACAGCTCACATAATGAGAGCGAAATTGCTGGTCATGAGGGGCCTAGATTGGAAATCAAGGAATCCCCATGAGGCGGAGGAAACGTGAGGAGCAAAGTTAGTGGACGTTATAGACAGGCATTTCCTAACACAGCATGTGAAGGAACACACAAGGGACAGAGGTAGGGATACACCGATCCAGTGTCAGGAAGCAAAAATGAGAAGCAGGAGGGAGTGGAGAAAGAACAGAAGAAAAGGACAGAGGACAACAGGATTAGATGCAACAGAGTTAATAGCGATTACATTAATATAAGAATAGTATCCCTAATAAATTATGAGAACGATATTACGATCAAAGCGAAAAAGCAGCCTAAATTACTACATAGCCATATAAGAAGGAAAATGTCGTGAACGACTAAGTGACAAGACTAAAGAAAACAGAAGGGGCATACACAGAAAGCGACAAGAAAATCAGCAAGGTACTGAATGCCAGTTCAGTCCAGTCCATTGAGTGTTCACAACTGAGCCTGAGTAGCTCCCATTGTTAGAAGAGATAATGATCTAAGATGAGAGACTAATAGATATAGAGGTGACAGCAAAGGAGGTAATGAAACAGCTGACAACACTGGATGATTTTGTTGCAGTTGGACTAGACAATGTATCACCGAGGATAACTAGACAATGTATCACCAAGGATACTAAAAAAGGCAGGCGGGAGTAACCTGAAAAGCTCTAGCATGGGTAAAGAATTACTTAACAGGGAAGAGTCAGAGAGTAACAGTCAGGGACGAAAAGTCAAACTGGCGAACCGTAACGAGTGGAGTACCTCAAGGATCGGTGCTGGCACCAATTCCGTTTATAATATACGTGAACGACATGTTTACAGGAGTAGAATCCTACATGTCGATGTTTGCGGATGACGGGAAATTAATGAGACGAGTTGTGATAGATGATGATTGTAGGATCCTCCAAGAGGACTTGAACAGGTTGCAGAGATGGTCAGAGAATGGGCTACTGGAGTTCAACACGAGCAAGTACAATATTTTGGAAATGGGAATAGGTGACAGGAGTCCAGAGAGTTAGTACACAATAAAGGGGCATAACTTAGTTTATTATAAGTTGCTCAAAGTCAAACATTTTTGACTAGTTGTATATAAAAAGGGATGCAACTGTTCCAAGTTTCAGTATAGCAGCCTAAATAAAAAGGGAGAATTTTTTATGTTATTTTATCTGACGAATTTTACACATTTTCAATAAGCCTCTACAACAACAAGTTTCAAATGAAATCGTTTCTATGACACTCTTCTATCACATTAGCATATAATAAAGGACCTGTATGACCGGATTTTCCAAAATATGTTTAATTTTACTAATACAAATAGTCAAAGTTCCCTTTAAAAATTTTGCAAATATATCATGCTTATTACTAATTATAAAATCATTAAGTAAACTTAGGAAAAAACGCTTCTTACAGATTGTAGAAAAATAAACTCTACATATACGGTGTAAGTTTTATGTCAATTGATTAAAAAATGAAAGAAAATAAGTTACGTTTATGTTAATTGAAAATAAATAATTAAAAAATGAAGCCTAAGGTGCTGCCATCTGTGGGTGAGGTTGAAATCAACCAATTTCCTCCAAAATTGGCACCCTTACAGATAGGCTCACTTGCAGTCAGGTGTATAAGTTTCATGTAAATCGTCCGATAAACAAATAAGAACAAAAAAAAGTTGAAGAAACTAAATTTTTTGTTTTTTAAACAAAATTTTTGGGGATAAAACATTTTTTTTATTTTTTTATTATATGCTATTGTAATAGCTGCGACTCAAAGACTTGATTTCAGTTACACTTGTGTTTGATGTTAATTTTTTAACATTTTGGAAAATTGTTGACATAATTAAATAATTTTTTCTCTCTTTCTATTAATGTTACGATGCTGAGTCTCGGACCAGATGAAGCTCTTTTCATACACAACTAGTCGATAAAGTTTGATTGAAACCTAACTAGTTTTCATTTATTGCATATTTTATGCATATTTGAAAGTTATGCCCCCTTGAAGGGAAACTACCTTCCTGTGACGATTCGAGAAAGGGACCTGGAAGTGGACGTAACACCAACTGTAACTTTTGAGTCACATAAATCGGATAACAACAGCAGCGTACTCTTCGCAGGCAATAGTTAGAACATCATTCAGAAACCTAAGTAAGGAGGCATTCAGAGTGCTTTCACTGCTTACGTGAGACTAGTCTTAGAGTATGTAGCCCCATCAAGGAGCCCCCATCTAAAGAAACACATTAGGATGCTGGAAAAGGTCCAAAAATTTGCGACGAGGCGCGTCCCAGAGTTGCAAGAAATGGGATATGAAGAGCGACTGAAGGAACTGAACCTGACGACGTTAGAAAAATTAAAAGAGCGGGGAGATATGATAGCAGCACACAAAATACTTATGGAGATTGACAGAGTTGAAATAGACGAAATGTTCACACGGAATACCAACAGAACGAGGGGACATGAGTGGGAACTGGAAACTCAGATGAGTCATAGAGATATTAGAAAGTTTTCTTTTAGCATGAGAGTAGTGGAGAAATGGAATGAACTAAAGGAGCACATTGAGGAAACAAAACACTATTTATAGCTTTAATACTACGTATGATAAAGGAGGACAGGAGTCATGCTTTAAACAACCGGTAACTAGAAAGACGGGATCCAAGAGCCAACGCTCGATTCTGCCGGCACAAATAGGTTAATAGGTAAGTACGCACGCGCACGCGCGCGCACACACACACACACACACACACACACACACACACACACACACACACACACACACACACACCCACACCACAGGGGATCTAGTGGCTGAGTGGACAGCGCTCTAGACTCGTGGACCAAGGGACCGGGGTTCGATCCCCGCAGCCGGCGGAAACAGTTGGGCAGAGTTTCCTTCACCCTGATGGTCTGTTACCTAGCAGTAAATTGGTACCTGATCTTCCAGAGGGTATAGACTCATTCCTCTCAATGTTTGTTGATGATGCCAAAATTATGAGAAGGATTAAAACCGAGGAGAACAGCATGAGGAGTGAAGAAGACCTGGACAGCTGAGGAAATGGTCCAACATATGGTTGTTATAGTCTAACCCGAGCAAGTGCAAAGTGAGGAAGATACGTGTAGGGAGCAGGAGACCAGATACAAAGTATCATTTGGGAGATGAAATTCTTCAAGAATCAGAAGAATCAGAGACAGACCTGGGGGTTGATATCACGCCAGACCTGTCCCCCGAAGCCCACTTCAAGAGGATAACCTCAGCGGCATATGTCAGGGTGGCCAACATAAGAACGGCATTTATATACGTGTAAGGAATAATTCAGAACCTTGTATTCCACGTATGTCAGACCAATCCTGGAGTATGCAGGTCCAGCATGGAATCCTTATCTCGTCATGCATAAACCTAAATTGGAGAAGGGTCAGAGGTTTGCCACCAGACTAGTGCCCGAACTGAGGGCCTTGAGCTATGAGGAGAAACTACGGGAATTAAACTTCATGTCACAGGAAGACGGGAGAGTTAGGGGGGGGGGGGAAAAGATCACTACATACTCTATTCTCAAAGAACTTGATAGGGTAGACAAAGACAATTTATTTAACACAAGGGGCACACGCATTAGATGATACAGGTGTAAATTGAGTGCCCAAATGAGCCATAAAGACATTAGAAAGATTTTTTATAGTGTCAGAGTAGTTGACAAATGGAATGCATTAGGAAGTGATGTGGTGGAGGCTGACTCCATACACAGTTTTAAGTGTAGTTGTGATAGAGTCCAGTAGGCTCATGAACCTATACACCTGTTGATGGACGGTTGAGAGGCGAGACCAAAGAGCCGAAGCACAACCCCGCAAGCACAACTGGGTGAGCCTACAGGCCTGGTCGAGTCCCGGGCCGCGGGGACGCTAAGCCCCGAAATCATCGCAAGGTAAGGTAGGTCTCGTGGCTGAGTGGACAGCGCTCTGGGGTCGTAGTCCTAATGGCCCGGGTTCAATCCACGACAGAGGCAGAAACAAATGGGCAGAGTTTCTTTCACCCTGATGCAGCTGTTCACCTAACAGTATATGTGTATCTGGGAGTTAGACAGCTGCTATGGGCTGCTTCCTGGGGATGTATGGGCGTGTGTTAGAGAGAAATATATGTAGTAGATAGAGTATAAGGAAAAATGGACTTGTTACAAAGGCGGGGTCCAAGAGCTAATAGCTCGATTTTGCAGACACAAATAGTAAATACACATATACACACAGAAGGTCAGGAGTCTGTACACCAGTAGATTGACGGTTGAGAGGCGGGACCAAAGAGCCGAAGCTCAATCCCCCACAAGCACAACTAGACGAGTACACACCCAGGAAGGAGCCGGTAGCAGCTGTCTAACTCCCAGGTACATATTTACTGCTAGGTGAACAGAGGTATCAGGTGAAAGAAACTGCCCTTGTGAGTGTGTTACACAACCTCACGTATCATAAGGTCAAAACGGTAATATTCACTCTCCTAAAATGTTTACATATAAGACACTTGATAACAAAAAATACTTTAATTCTCATCATAAAAATACAAATATGCAGCCTCGATGCAATTCCCATTTACAAGGAAGTTATATCAAGTTTTATATACCTAGACTATTCTTATATTGGCCGTCCATGGAGAGTGAAATACTTTTTGTTCCAGTCACTTGACTTGTTTATTTTTAGATTGAAAGCGAAAAAAATACTTTTAACAATGAAACTCCAAAGACATTTCCATTTTGCTGTGTGCCATAACAACAGAGTTTTTGGTATGCAATCAATGCAGAAACGCTATTGCACTTGAAACTAGAAGAGCATCACTTTCATGCATATTAAAACAACGAGTGCAAATTTATGCGCCTCTAAAATTGAAAAATACAGTTATTCTCTTATCAGATTTTAGCTGGTGTTTCTCTGCAGGTTATGCCAGTCGAGCTGCTCATGTATAAATATACTCCGTTTAGGTATTTTTTTTGAGTGTTTTCAAAACAAATAATTAATTACACTGTATTGAATAAGTGTATTGTACCCGAGGCCGCGTCCACCATCAACACAGTCACATCCAGGCACATGAACCAAACTGTCCATTTATTGATGCTACGTCAGGAAGGTAAATTGTCCTTCTGTACCATTTATGACAGCTAAGTTGTCTATTGATGATAATGATGTTCGTCCTTGGGAGTCGAAGATGACCATGAACTCAATATCAGGTCGAGGGTCTGTGGCTGTGTGCCTGAAGACGACTAAGGAGATCAACCCGGGCGTGGAAGGCTCGCCCGCACCCGGGACACATGTGGGTGAGCAACCCGTTCTCGCAAATTTAATAAGTCAATATTGACTTATTAGTTGCGTGCATAGGTGACATACTAAACATAATAGTTTCCCTTGAAAAGCTTCATAGAAAACACCAACCTTACCTAACCTACTTAGTATGTTAAAATAAGCATCTTATAGCTTCGTAATTACAATTGTTACTTAACCTATTATAGGTATAGGTTAAGTAATAATTGTAATTACGAAGCAATAAGATGCTTATCTTAACATACTAAGAAGGTTAGGTAAGGTTGGTGTTTTCTATGAAGCTTTTCAAGGGAAACTATTATGTTAAGTATGTCACCTATGCACATATTTAATAAGTCAATATTGACTTATTAAATTTGCGAGAACGGGTTGGGGTGAGTGCTGCTGCTGTAGAGGCGGAGGTTGCTCTAGCTTTGTGCGCGGCACGTTCCCTCTGGGCCTACACGGTCCGTCTGTTTTCAGCCGCACGGGCCCCTGCGGTGACTAGCTTCGCCAAGTTGGTCGGTCCTGAGTGGTGCGGTTGATGCCCTAGGACCGGAACACGAAGCAGTTACGCAAGCACTTACGAACCTGTACATCTTTTTTTTCAATCTTTGGCGGCTTTGTTTACAATTATTAAAGAGTTAATGAGCTTCGAAGCACCAGAAGGCTATTTATAACAATAAGAACAGTTGATTGGTAAGTTTTCATGCTTGTAAACTATTTAATAAATGTAACCAAAGCCAACAACGATTGAGTAAAGATGTACACGTTCGTAAGTACTTGCGTAACTGCTTCGTGAATCTGACCCCCAGGTCTTTAAGGGTCACTTTGATGCTGTCCCTGATTCGATTCTTCTGCCAACGGAATGCGTGCCCTGGCTAAATTCTTCACACAGCAGGTGTTTTTGTAATGGACTGTCAGGTATGCTGACAACGTGGTCTGCCTATCCGGCCTGAGGTTCCTGTAAGAGGGTGTAGACGCTGGCAACACCGGCCCCTGCCAGGACCTCCGTGTCCGGGGTTTTCTTCCGCCACCTCATGTGGAGGAGTCTGCGGAGACACCTTAAGTGAAAATGATTGAGTTGCTTGGCGTGACTGCTGTAGCCAGTCCTATGATTTATTGGTAATATGTTAGGAAGGCATACGGTCCATCTATTGGTATTAAGAAAGCTTCCGAGTGACTCTCGGTGCCTAGCTCTGCCGATGAGATGGAGGGCGAGGGTTTGTTACCATACTCGGAGGTGACAGTCTCGGAAAGGAATCGTGGTTTTTACACTTCAGCTTATTCTAAGGAATCTAACATAAGAATAGGAGTAAAGAAAGTAGTCAGGTCATTGACTGGTATATGACAAGTGTTGCTGATGCCTACGTCAGTTGGCATCAGGGATACCAAAGGGATACCACTTGTGAATAAACCAACATTTACAGATATTTTCCCACCTTTATTAATCTTTTACATTATAGACATCGCCTGCTCCTGCACAGCAAAATCATATTAAGGTGATGTATCAATGAGTAGATCAGTTGGGACCATGAGGTGGATACGAACCTACACACTGGATACTTCCAAGTACACGCATTAAACCACTGGACCACAATATGCTAAACAATAATATAACCTGAGATTTACCTGAATCCTCTTGGGTTCCTGAGGCACTAATTGAACACCAAATCAGACTAAACTGTCTTCCATTCCTGAATAGAAACTCAACTGATCATTTACCACAAGAATAAGTAGATCATCAACTTTTTCAAGATAAACTCAACCGACATAAAACGCACCATTACCTGGCCACTTAGATAATGTCAACCCAAATTCCTTCAATATATAAGCTGGAAGACATCTCTCCCAAAACACATCAATGCACGTACATCGTCTCCATTAAAGATCAAAGTATATTCAGACCATCACCAGAGATATCCTGACCACCTGTATCGAAATAGTCGACAGATATGGCGACTTATACAGAATGGACATAGCAGAAGTAATTCCCATGAAACACTCATTTAATTACCAGCAGCCACCTCATGGCCGGTTCGTCCCTACTTCAGTACAATCACATGATAACTGCCAGTTGAAGATCTACCCATTTTCCTGGCTAACCAATGAAAATAGAGATCCAGATTAACGCGTCTTCTCTACAAGGACGCCCACTCTCCTCTCACCACATCTACGTGGATTATATTTTACTATTGTTATTCCCATTGAATAATTTGTAAAAATAATGTTTTCCTTTTAATCATTTTTAAAAATAATTTTTTTCTTTTAATAATTTTATTATTTTTGGGGTCTTAACTTGCCTCTGGAGATCCTATGTTGAGCTTAGGGAAATGTGCCAGGCTCATTGTAAGTGTAAAATTATATTTTGTCCCAGATGATCAACAAAAGGCATGTAGAGAAGATCTGTGCTAGAATCATTAATGAGATACTTTGAATTGTGGATCCCTCTAGCCTCCGTATCACAACACCTATATAACGAAGAAGAGGGGGGAGTGGCCCATACCCCTCCTAGATCCGCTTAGACCCCTTCTAGACCCTCTCCTAGACTTTCCAAAACACTCCTAAACCATCCTAGACCCTCCTAGACCCTCCTAAACACTAATAGACCATTCTAGACCCTCCTAAACACATCTAGACCCTCCTAAACCCTCTTAGACCCCTCCTAGACCCCTCTTAGACCCGCTCCTAGACTCTCCTAGACTCTCCTAGACCCCTCCTAGACCCTACCGGGCGCCAGAGGTTACCAGGGATATTGCGTTTCCTTGGCAGCCAACCAGGGGGTAACTGTGGCTGTGCGCTATTGAACCGCGTTCCAGAATTCCTTACAATGCGTCCAGGACAAATGCAAGGTAAAGGTGTTCGGGCTTTACTACGTGACAAAACGGTCACTCTCAAGAGGGCTAAGGACGGCCGTATCACCCAAGGACTTTACTATGCAGCCACATCATACAAAATTTGACTTTTAAACTGCTTAAGCTTAGAATCTCGCTTTATTGCTGTACTAAGGCCAGACGCCTCTGTTTAACCTCGCTAACAACTTTCATTATTCCTCGTTTCCATTTTTCGATTCTTTGCCTCACTTTATTGCTTCTCTAAACTAACCCTCCCCCCCCCCCCCTGCTCCCTATCAACACCCCCCTCCTCCCCAGCTTCCTATCAACACCCCCCTTCCCTCAACCCCTCCCCTCAACCCCTCCCCTCAACCCCTTTCCCCTCAACCCCTCCCTTCCCTTCGACCTGCGCTCCAAGCTTTCCTAAGCTCAGAAATGTTATTACCTTTTTTATGCTTGCCAAATGGGCAGGAATGTCCTCTGCAAATGAAGGCAATAAAGTTGTTTCGCTTTCATTGGTTTCAAGTTCGTCGAGTTTCGTCTGACGCGACACTTCGTTCACTTCACTTGCGTTTATTTTCGACGTTTGACGCCTTCTCGACAGCGCCGCCAGAGAGAAACGTCCCCGTCGAGGTGAAATGTTTTGATAATGAATTAATGTTGCGTCGCGCCGAAGAGAGCTTAAAGATGGTGATCCTCCAGGATGAGCCGATGGATCCCAAGCCATCTAGACCACGGAGGAAATTGAATCTTAACGTCGAGCCACAGTTCACGTGCTGATCAGTTTACGACCCGGGAAGTGCCGGGGAAGGTGACAGACGCACTCACGAGCAGCGGCTGAAGGCCACAAATAACGACCTCTGTGAAGGGCAAACGAGATCATGTGTCACGACCAGTGTAACGAACAGTGTAAGGGAGCAATAGAACAAGCAACGAGCAGTGTAAGAGGAGAGATCAAAAGAAGAACGAAAGAGTTTTAATATAGTTATATATTCTCTTAACATAAATCCAACAGGATGGGATAGAGCTCTGTGGTTCAACTGAAATAAAGACACATCCGTAAGGGAAGAGTCAGTGGTGTTCCAGTGGAAACACACACACATTAGAACAGGCGAATGAGAAATGTCGTGACGAATATTGTAATTGGCACGTGGACGGAAGATAGGGCAGGGTCACAGGAGATGGGGCACGGTGCCAGGAGATGGGGCACGGTGCCAGGAGATGGGGCACGGTGCCAGGAGATGGGGAAGGGTGCCAGGAGATGGGGCAGAGTGCCAGGAGATGGGGCACGGTGCCAGGAGATGGGATAGGGTGCCAGAAGATAGGGCAGGGAGCCAGAAGATAGGGCAGTGTGCCAGAAGATGGGGCAGGGTGCCAGGAGATGGGGCAGGGTGCCAGAAGTTAGGCCAGGGTGCCAGGAGATGGGGCAGGGTGCCAGGAGATGGGGCAGAGTGCCAGGAGATGGGGCAGGGTGCCAGGAGATGGGGCAGGGGGCCAGAAGATGGAGCAGGGTGCCAGGAATGGGGCAGGGTGCCAGAAGATGGGGTAGAGTGCCAGGACATAGGGTAGGGTGCCATAAGATGGGGCAGGGTGCCAGGAGATGGGGCAGGGGGCCAGAAAAAAAGGCAGGGTGCCACAAGATGGGGCAGGGTTCCATGAGATGGGGCAGGGAGCCAGGAGATGGGGCAGGGTGCCAGGAGATGGGGCAGGGTGCCAGGAGATGGAGCAGGGTGCCAGAAGATGGGGCAGGGTGCCAGAAGATCGGGCAGGGTGCCAGGAGATGGGGCAGGGTGCCAGGAGATGGGGGAGGGTGCCAGAAGATGGGGCAGGGTGCCAGAAGATGGGGCAGGGTGCCAGGAGATGGGGCAGGGTGCCAGGAGATGGGGCAGGGTGCCAGGAGAAGGGGCAGGATGCCAGGAGAATGGGCAGAGTGCCAGAAGATGGGGCAGGGTGCCAGAAGATGAAGCAAGGTGCGGGAAGTTGGGGCAGGGTGCCAGAAGATGGGGCAGGGTGCCTGGAGATGGGGCAGGGTGCCAGGAAAAGGGGCAGGGTGCCAGGAGATGGGGCAGGGTGCTAGGAGATGGGACAGGGTGCCAGGAGATGGGGCAGGTTGCCAGAAGATGGGGCAGGGTGCCAGGAGATGAGGCAGGGTGCCAGAAGATGAGATAGGGTGCCAGGAGATGGGGCAGGGTGCCAGAAGATGAGGCAGGGTGCCAGAAGATGGGGCAGGGTGCCAGGAGATGAGGCAGGGTGCCAGGAGATGGGGCAGGGTGTCGGAAGATGGGGCAGGGTAGGAAAAGGTGGGGCACGGTGCCAGGAGATGGGGCAGGATGCCAGGAGATGGGGCAGGGTGCCAAAAGATAGGGATGGGTACCAGATGATGGGACAGGGTGCCAGGTAATGGGTCAGGGCGCCAAAAGAGATAGAAGGGTGCCAGGAGATGGGGGAGAGTGCCAGGAGTTGGGGTAGAGTACCAGAAGATGGGGCAGGGTGCCAGGAGAAGGGGTAGAGTGCCAGGAGATTGGGCAGGGTGCCAGGAGATTGGGCAGGGTGCCAGGAGATGGGGCAGGGTGCCAGGAGATGGGGCAGGGTGCCAGGAGATGGGGCAGGGTGCCAGGAGATTGGGCAGGGTGCCAGGAGATAACGCAGGGTGCCAGGAGATGACGCAGGGTGCCAGAAGATGGGGCAGGGTGCCAGGAGATGGGGCAGGGTGCCAGAAGATGGGGCAGGGTGCCAGAAGATGGGGCAGGGTGCCAGGAGATGGGGCAGGGTGCCAGAAGATGAGGCAAGGTGCCAGGAGATGAGGCAGGGTGCCAGGAGATGGGGCGGGGTGCCAGAAGATGGGGCAGGGTGCCAGGAGATGGGGCATGGTGCCAGGAGAATGGGCAGGGTGCCAGGAGATGGGGCA
Source organism: Procambarus clarkii (assembly GCF_040958095.1). Lineage (NCBI taxonomy): Eukaryota > Metazoa > Arthropoda > Malacostraca > Decapoda > Cambaridae > Procambarus > Procambarus clarkii. Next base: position 44,582,566 of record NC_091181.1, on the reverse strand, counting down.
GGGTGCCAGGAGATGGGGCAGAGTGCCAAGAGATGGGGCAGGGTGCCAGAAGATGGGACAGGGTGCCAGAAGATGAAGCAAGGTGCCGGAAGATGGGGCAGGGTGCCAGAAGATGGGGCAGGGTGCCAGGAGATGGGGCAGGGTGCCAGGAGAATGGGCAGGGTGCCAGGAGATGGGGCAGGGTGCCAGGAGATGGGGCACAGTGCCAGGAGATGGGGCAGGGTGCCAGAAGATGGGGCAGGGTGCTAGAAGATGGGGCAGGGTGCCAGGAGATGGGGCAGGGTGCCAGGAGATGGGGCAGGGTGCCAGGAGAAGGGGCAGGGTGCCAGGAGATGGGGCAGGGTGCCAGAAGAAGGGGCAGGGTGCCAGGAGAAGGGGCAGGGTGCCAGAAGATGAAGCAAGGTGCCGGAAAATGGGGTAGGGTGCCAGAAGATGGGGCAGGGTGTCGGAAGATGGGGCAGGGTACCGGAAGATGGGACAGGGTGCCGGAAGATGAGGCAGGGTGCCAGGAGATGGGGCAGGGTGCCAGGAGATGAGGCAGGGTGCCAGGAGATGAGGCAGGGTGTCGGAAGATTGGGCAGGGTGCCGGAAGATGGGGTAGGGTGCCAGGAGATGAGGCAGGGTGCCAGGAGATGAGGCAGGGTGTCGGAAGATGGGGTAGGGTGCCAGAAGATGAGGCAGGGTGCCAGGAGATGGGGCAGGATGCCAGGAGATGGGGCAGGGTGCCACGTAAGGGGTCTGGGCGCCAAAAGAGATAGAAGGGTGCCAGGAGATGGGGTAGAGTGTCGGAAGATGGGGCAGGGTGCCAGGAGATGGGGCAGGGTGCCAGGAGTTGGGGCAGGGTGCCAGGAGATGGGGCAGGGTGCCATGAGATGGGGCAGGGTGCCAGGAGATGGGGCAGGGTGCGAGAAGATGGGGCAGGGTGCCAGA